>NC_091470.1:349357097-349457097 GCF_036971445.1 Narcine bancroftii
GCCGAGGAACATGCACATAAAACCTGGTAAAGCAACATGAATAGAACTTAGATGATAACATATACCATTGTTTAGTAAAAGGAACATCACAAATCAAAAATATCTTAAAGCACTAGTGTGAGACAAAGTGTTGAGTCAAAAATTAAGGAGATGCATTTTGCATAATACCCAGGTGGGAAAGAATCCATGTTGTGAAGCTTATCTGTGTCCTCACATCAGGATCACAGTGGTCCATCCAATGGTCTCTGAAGTAAATGTCACTCTATGTATAGAGTACATAAGTATCACAATGACCTGTCCGTTGTGCATGGAGCAAGAAGACTATCAGTCATTATTCTCAATAAATTTCAAAAACTCCACCACTCCAGCAGGAGTAACAAACCACTTGATGATTCCCTTATGCATAACCCGAAGTTTAGCTGGATAGTGCAGGGAATAGTCGATGCCCCTCTCCAGTAGGCTCTTCTTAACCTCCTTGAAGGTATCCTTACAGCATTGTAATCTCAGGCTACAGTTGGGAAATATGTGGATCCTGTTATTTTCATAGTGAATCTCTCCTTTTTGCCCAGCCATACGCATAATCTTCTTCTTGGTTCTTAAAGGTTAAGAGTTCGTGATTATAGGTCTTGGTCTCTATGAGCCGTCAGCACTGTACCGGTGGGGGGTTTTCCCAAGCAGTGGGCTCTCTTGCAGGTGATGGGAGCAGGAAAGTTTTCCACGCCAAATATTTCTAATGGGATTCGTTCCAAAAGTCCAGGTGCATCGCGACCTTCAGCTTTCTCAGGGAGATTAAATATCCAAATATTATTTCCAAATCATCCATCTTGTCTTTCAACAACTGCACCTCTCCAATTCTTCGATGTGCATCGTGTCTTCTTCATTAACCAATACATACCCCTCCTTTTCCTTAACTTGGTCAGCTAGCGTTGATAATGCCGATTACATTTTAATTAGCGAGGACTGGATGTCAGTTGTTTTAATGTTGATTGGTATTGATATCTCTTCCTTGCTTTGCCAAACTGCCATCATGACTGTCTCGAGGGAAAGCTTCCCCCCTTTTTCAGAGCCGGTTGCCATCTTTGCGAAATACGAGGGTCTGGTTATTTCCTTAGTTAACAATAAAATATGTTTCTAAGATTATATCATGACATGCACATAGTAGCAAATGAGATGTGTTTGTAAAATTTTAGGAATACAGTTTTAACAATAACATAGCAAAATAAAAGATAACTATTGAGGCACTCTCAGGGAACTCATTACATGTCTTGCTGCCTGACGAACATCCTCCCCCCACGGTATACCTGTAGAAGTTTGATAGAGATGCATCAAAATGCCGAATCTACCAGGACTTCTTAGAAAGTAGAGGCATTGTCCTTTCTTCACGGTTGTGTCGATGTACTGTTCCAAGAGGACTCACGGGAAACAGACAATAATCAAATATCAGAAAGTATTAGGAAGGAGAGGACAATTAGTTGATAAATTTCACTGGTTGCCAAGTTTTTTTTTTCCAAATGTAGACTTTCATCACAATAGATTATTTTCAAAAGAAAAACTGTACGGAATTTGTCCCCTTCCTTATTGTGGGAGACAAAAGGCAATTTCATGTAATACAGGTACATAATCCTTGGAGGACAGTGTGTTCCGAATTTCAGATTTTTCCAGATTTTGGAAAGCCCACCCGAATTGTGCTGTAATATCCACCATCACCCCCTCCCATTCGCCCAGACGTCTCCCCCAACCACTGGTCCCTCAGCTGTCTCCCCCAACTGCGGTCCCTCAGCTGCCCGGCCGCCTCCCCCAACCGCGGTCCCTCAGCCGCCTGGCCACCTCCCCCGACCACCCGGCCGCCTCCCCTGACCGCCGATCCCTCAGCTACCTTCCCCGAGTGCCGGTCCCTTGGCTGTCTCTCCAAACCGCCGGTCCCCACTTGCAAGATTTTGGAGCTTTCCGGATTTTAGATGTCCGGATAAAGGATCGTGTACCTGTATGACACTTTTTATTACATGACAATAAATATTCATACATTCTAATGCCTTGTTACATTTGTCTCTTCTCCCCACCCTCCCCCCACCCCCCTCACCAACTCTGTTGTTTGATGAATTCCTCTCGGTCTCAGCCCTTCATTGCCTGGTAATGGGAGGATTCTTGATTGTGGTCCTTCCCCACAGCCCCCTGGAACTGGCTGCACCAAGCCTCAGTGCATCCTTCAGCATGTACTCCTGAAGTCTGAAGCCTAGAATGTGCCAATCGGCAGCATTCCCGCACTGACATCATGTGCTGGAAGATCTACAGGTTTCAGGCAAACCAAAGTGCATCATTCACAGAGTTGCTGCTCTTCCAGCAGTTCTGGATGTCTGACTCTGTGTGTGTCCACGGGAACAGCCTGTCAGTCAGTGAGTCCAGTGTCACGCTGCTGCTGGGGATCAACCCTGACAAGGACCCTTGCATCCTTCTCCACAAACTCTTAGCAAAATCTGCATTTGACAAAGAGGTGGGTGACTCTCGAATCCACTGCAGTCTTCTCGAGGACAATGTCTGTGGTGGGTGATATTCCCGTTGTACAGGAAGGATCTGACTAGAGGGTGAGGGAGGTGGGGTGGGGGGGAGATGGGGGGAAGGGAGCTGTCACGGCCAGCCAGGCCAAGTCCTGGTTCTTGTTTGTGAGCCCTGTTCACCAAGTGGTATCAGCAAATGCCTCAGGCAGTTCAGTGGCACAGAATTGTGGCACGTAACCGGTGCTGAATTACAAATGATGAGGACCAATCAGATGAGTGGATTTTGACACCAGCTGACCACATTTTTTAAAACCTATGAAGTTGCCACTAAACCACACATCATGCCCATTCTTGAATAAAACACAAGGGAATGGTGATAAGTGCCACTGCAAAAGGCAAGAAAATGCCCTCATAGGAAATGCAGACTTTCATGGTGATTCGAGGTTGCCTTTTCTAGAACACTTCCACTTCTGACTGAGCAGTTAACAGAACGTTAGATTAATTTACATCTCCAGAAACCTTCAAGGAGGATCTGCATATGCTTCTTGGCAGGATGCTGTAATAATCCTAGCATGGACTCTGCAGCTGATGGGATGAATTGCAATTAATTTTAACAAGTCTATGATGAAGCAATGCAGCTGCTGCTTTTTGACACTTGTGAGAAATGGCAAAGTTATCTACGGAGTTAAAGTAACGCTGTGAAAAATGGAAAGTCCACCCACCTCCCACAATGCTCTTCGCCTTCACCTCACATGCATCAACACCCCTTGATGAGGGCAACTTGACCTTCGTTGATGTATCCTTATTTATGTCACTGCGGGAGGTTAATGGTTGATTTTTTTTTAAGGAATAGGACTTTTACTAATTTAATGATTAGAATGTGAGAATTGTACAGTTGAGGACAGGAATACCACGCCAAAGTATAGCATTTTGGCATCATTTCAGATATAGATTGGGTGGACTATCACGCCATTAAAACATTTTAAAATTATGCTTATTCCTGCCACTCCCATCCGCTCATTCATGAATGCTCTTGCCCTGTCTGTCCATGGTCTTTGCACTGCTGGACTGCAGCCTCCCACAAATTGGAGGAACAGCACCTCATCTTCTGTCTGGGGCACCCTCCAACCAGATGGCATTGGCACCGACACCTCTGATTTCCGTTAACATCCCACCCCCCCCACCATCTTCGACCTCATATCTTCTTTCCTCCAGCTGACTCACTCTTTTTCCGTTTCCCTCTACTCCTTTTCACAGAGCCTGAATTAATTCTCACCTTTCCTCTTATCATATCCCAGTAACAAACTTTGTTTGTTGGTCTGTACTCCACCTCATCCCATTCTACCTCCTTTTTTCCCCAGACTTTAATTCAGAGGCTTGACTCTTTTCCTTCACACTGCGAAGAAGGACTCAGGCCCAAAACATCGGTAATGTATCTTTACCTCCTATGGATGTTGCAAGACTGGCTGAGGTCCTCCAGCATTTCTGTGCTTTCACTACAATCACAGCATCTGCAGACTCTGATGTTTCACTCATAGTTTCTCCAGCCTTTCCATCTGAATTGTAGCTCAATCCGGTGGATCTTTCTCGTGTGAGAATCCAGCTGTTTGTGGTGCTCCATCAGTCTGTGTGCACCAAGCCCAGTGCTGAAATCACACAACAGCAATTAGACGCCACTTCCCAACACAAATCATTGTGTAATGACCAGAAATGGAAAGGCTGGCTTATTTTTCCCATTGGCTCCTCATAATCTTGGACACTTTTGAACAGCAGAACCAGACTGCTGTTGGAGGAGCATGTCCTGTGATTTTTTTTCCCCCAAAAACCTCTCTTTCAAGTCCTACTTTATCCATTCATTTCTTCCAACCTGCCTCACATGATTCTGTATTTCAAGAATGGAATAGACTGGTTATTAAGTGTTTTAAAGATCTTTTTGTAGATCTTTGAACAATTTTCTGAAAAGTTCAACCTACCAAATACCCATTTTTTCAGACATTTGGAAATCAGTCATTTTCTCCACTCTCAGATCTCGAACTTACCTGGTGTACATTGTTGATGTGTTTTTAAATTTACAACCCTCTCATAAAGGTTTAATATCCGTTATTTATAATAAGTTGGCAGGTTTAAAATCTTCCCCTCTTGATAAAATTAAATCTGCCTGGGAATAGGATTTAAGCCCTTCATTGTTGGATGAGGTGTGGGATTTAATCTTTAAGTTGGTTAACTCCACATCCCCCTGAGCCTGTCATTGTTTGCTGCAATTTTAAGTTGTGCATAAAGCTCATATGTCCAAAGTATTTATCCAGATGTAAATTCTTATTGTGATAACTGTAAGAGATGAGGCCTCTCTTATTCATATGTTTTGAACGTGAAATCTTGAACCTAATCCTCTGGTTACCCTCTTGTACCACAGGAAAGCATGACATTTCTTTGACTTCACTTAAATCTTTTGCCTCTCTTTTGGCCAGACGTGCGATATTATGGAGATGGAGAGATGTGTCCCTACCCACTCATGCCCAGTGGCTGATAGATAATATGTCCTGTTTAAATTGAGAAAAGATTTGTTATTCTCTTAGCAACTTCAGGTTTCAAAATCTATCCAATTCTGTGTATTGATTGATTGTCTCTGAATAATCCACAGACACTCTCTTCCTGTGTTGGTGGATAGGATCCTTCACCACCACCACCACTTGGGCTCGCCATGGTGATATGCATGTCTCATTTATACCTTCTGAAGCCATTTGGCGAATTTCCTCTGCAACGAAGTCCTGATCGCCTTTGCTAAAGTGTCTTGATTTGGCAGCCATTGGTTTACAGCTTGGTCATAAGTTTGGAAAAGGGGATGGCGTTTCTATTTTTGCTGCTGTCGGTTCACAGTATTGATCAGTTAGCTCAGACAAGGGTCCTCCGTTTTCAAATTTCACTCTCAGATGCTGGTGTTTGAAATCCAAGTATTCTTCTTTCTTTGGCTTGGCTTCGCGGACGAAGATTTATGGAGGGGGTAAAAGTCCACGTCAGCTGCAGGCTCGTTTGTGGTTGACAAGTCCGATGCGGGACAGGCAGACACGGTTGCAGCGGTTGCAGGGGAAAATTGGTTGGTTGGGGTTGGGTGTTGGGTTTTTCCTCCTTTGCCTTTTGTCAGTGAGGTGGGCTCTGCGGTCTTCTTCAAAGGAGGTTGCTGCCCGCCGAACTGTGAGGCGCCAAGATGCACGGTTTGAGGCGAGATCAGCCCACTGGCGGTGGTCAATGGGGCAGGCACCAAGAGATTTCTTCAGGCAGTCCTTGTACCTTTTCTTTGGTGCACCTCTGTCACGGTGGCCAGTGGAGAGCTCGCCATATAACATAACATACACCCAGTTGTGTGGCAGTGTTTGACTGTATCCTTGGGAACTGGTGATTAAAGTTTTCTGAACTGTAGTAATGTCATTACTGGATGGGTGAACCTTTAGTGCTGCAAGAATCCAACAGAGCACTTAACCTTTTGTCATTCACACTCACAAAAATTGCGGCTTGAGTGAGACCTTGTGGCCTATTAGTAAGTGTAGCCAGTACCTGAGAATTGACCACTGTTGCCACTGAGCTTGGTGAGGCTTTGGATTTGCACAGCCCCAGGCATAATATCTCTTCTTGGCTAATGTTTAACGTGGCCTCACGTGCTGGGCAGTTAACCCGTGAATGTAAGACAAACCACAGAAGAAACGTTTCCATTTTGCATTATAAGTGGTGGCCACATCTGGTTTCTCAAGAGCAACTGGCAGCCCTGCTAAATAATCCTTCTCACCGACGTGCAGTACCCGTGATGGTTCAGGGTTCACTACTGCCGCTATATGGATCATTATTGCATTAAGCTATGTCTAACGCAGAAGCTTGGTTATAAGCAGTTGTAAATCCAATGTTTTGTTTTCTAAGAGATGCTGGCGTATTGCAGGTGAGGCAAAGTCATTTATCGCCTCATTCCCACACTGCTCCGCACTATGATCTCAAAAATTTCAGTTTCTCCTTAACTTTTCCAACTCCCTGAAGAAATCTTCCAATAATTCTCCTGGCTTCTGCTGCCTGGTAGCCAGTAAATGTCTGGCAAAAACCACATTGGGAATCTTTGCATATAAACTCTCCAACTTGGAGATAAGGGAGTCAAAATTTTCACATCCTGCTGTAAATTCGAAAACGTTGCAACTCACACAGCCTAATAGTGTTCTGTACTTGTTCAGTCTCTTGTCCCCATAGTTGTGAATGTAGTTCATGAAAATCGTACACCAGTGTTGTCACTCCTTGGCAGCTGGGGTCAAAGTCCACGTACTTGGGCCTCCATGCCGTCTCCATTCTTGACCATTAAATTGAGTAAGTTGTTGTGAGAATGAAAAACTCGGTGGTTGCTTTCCAAGCTTTACTCAATTGTATAGTTACAAATAGGATTACAGTTAGAATTTAGAATTATTTACAACAATAAAGAATAACTTTGTAATATTACAAGTCTATCGAAATTTTCAATTTTAATGCTTGTTTTAATGGGCCCTGATGAAATCGAATAATTTACAAACAAATTATTGTAAACTTTCATAAGTGGGGGTTTGCAGAGAGTTAAGGACACTGTTGTTTGACCATTGTGATATTACAAAGTTATTCTTCATTGTTCTTCTTCCTCCAATCAGCTTTTAGCTTCTGCCTTGCACCTTTCTTTAAAATTCTAACTGGAACTGTACAATTAAGCTGAGTAAATTTTGGAAAGCATCCACCAAGTATTTCATTCTCACAACAATAATTTTAACAGGAAATGTAAAATATGGGAGACTAATATTCCATGAAATGATATGATTGAAAACAGGCTCAAGTCCGAAACAGAAAAAAAATGCTGCTGGGGGATCTTTGCAGGTCTGAGTAGCATCTACAGAAGTTTGGTCTGAGATCATACATCTAAACCAGTGGTTCTCAACCTTTTTCTTTCCATTCACATGCCACTCTAAGTATTCCCTATGCCAAAGGTGATCTGTGATTAGTAAGGGATTGCTTAAGCTGGGATATGGGTGGAAAGAAAAAGGTTGAAACCAGTGTTTTAATCGTCCTCAACTCTCTCATTATATGCACGGTTTCATAACTCCAAAGGAAATTGGCCGATAACAATTTTTCTCAAGCAAAATATTTCAGTAAGAATTGGGTCTAGAGCAGTGATTCTCAACCTTCCCTTCCCACTCACATAGTGTTGATAGCATAGGGATTACTTAAAGTGATATGTGAGTGGAAAGGAAAAATGCTGAGAAATACTGTCTAAACTCTGCATCAGCCGATCTCCTGTGTCTGGTCATTACTCAATGACTTGGGTTGGAAAGTGCTGTCTAACTGCTGTGTGAGTAGTGGGCTTGGTGTCACCTATAGTCAAAAGACTGAACTTGAGAATTGGGAAATAACCTTTCAAGTCGCCCTACAATATTTTTTAATTTTCGACTTTTGTTTCATATTGTAATGGGTTTGCATTAAAAATAAACTTTTTATGTTTCATTTTTATCAGGTTAACAAGACTCCATCTCTTTGGGATACCTTTTCATTGAATTATATTTTAGTCCAATAAAAGAACAATGGTGGGTGGGTAATGAATTAGAATTTAGATTCTGTCAAACACACACATATGAATGTAAAAATTAAGGGTAAGAAGTTGGTATTGCCTTTCAATTAATCAAATTTGCTTGCAGCAAATGGCTTCCACAGCTCTGCAGATTATCGAGATCCAGACATTCTTTGTGGTAAGAACCACAAATTACAAATGAATGACCACTTAGCCGAGTTCCCAGAGCACAACACCTGTATCTTGGCAACTCGCCTCAGAAAGGAGCAGCTGGAGTATCAATTACAGGCTTCTCCAAGGGCTGATTTCGAGTGTCATTCGCTATAATGTTCATCTAATTGACCTAACTGTTTGCTGATTAGTATCAGAACACATTTAATTTCAAAATTAGCATAAAGTTTCTTGTGTCATACCTCAGGAAGAAGAGGGTGTTGCATCACAAAAAAAGTTGCTGATTGCCTATACGTAGCACATCCATTGATACAGTTTGCCTGTAATTTTTTTTGGTGGAACAGGCCACGTACAAATACAAAATATCAATTTGTAAGATTTTAAGCACCAGACGACTTAGATCAGAGTTTACCTCCTAAATTGAGACTAGGATCACTTGCTGTAGGGAGGAAGACAATGGTGGCACAGGTGAGCCTGCTTCCTTGGGTTCTCTTGACTTTTTGTCTGAACTCACAGGTTTATGTTGTAGTTCATAAGAACATGGGAAATAGGAGCAGGGATAAGTTGTTGGGTTTACTTTGTTCTTCAATAACATCTTGGCTGATTCACCATGAATCCAGTTCCACTTACCTGCCTGTTTCCCAGAACCATTAATTATCCTATAATTAAAAAAATTAGTTTGAAATACGTTTAATGAGGCGGCCGTAATGGACAGGCAGCGTCCACCACCTGGTGGCGCTGCTGCGCTCCTGTTCGAAGGATACACTGCCTGCTAATCAAGGTCAAAGACTCAAGGCACCAAGGCAACCCTTGCGATTGGCCCTCCTAAATCACCAGGTGAATCACCTCAGCCCCTGCACTTGGCTTTGAGCCGTGGGCCACAGTAGCCAATGGGATCTAGCCTGTCCAGAGTGATTGGCCCCCCCCAGTTCTGCTGCAGGACTAGGCAGGCCCCTTTGTTCTGCCTCTTTTGGACTTCTTGTAGCACCTTTCACACTGGGTTGGGGTGAGTCGCAAGGTCAGGTAGCAAGAACCATGTCCGTACCGGGGTCAAAGGGTGGGGGCATGTAGCATCACCTTAATGTTTGTGTTAATGTAATTTCCCTCAGTCTTCTGTTGGTTCCTCCCTCGTTATCTGATGTACATTTAACCCTTGTGTATTGTGTGTGTATAGCTTTGCCTAGCATATTGACCCTATTGTCCCGTTTGCATCCCCAAAATAAACATGTGCTTTGTACCACCACTTTGGTCTGGTTCTTAACCTGTGGGACCCACATGAACCCAAACAACAGCGGCCTCTATAGGATGGAAAATTCTACAGTTCGACTGCTCTCTACTCCCCTAAATCTTGAGTCTATAGGCCCTTTCATGCCAGGCCTCCACCTGGAAGCCAGCTATAAGTGCAGAAGGAAAATATAAACTTACCTTTTATGGAGCTGCCTTAAAAGACTGCTCCTGCATTGCATTCAAGTTGAACGATGCCTTGTAGTGCCCTCCGGAGCCGATGGAGGCGGGGGGGGGGGTGGCAGCGCAATGACTGTCTTCCCTACCCACATCCCCCATGCAGCTGGAACTGTCTGTGTGTCCCAGAACAGTTCCAGTTGCGTGGGGGATTATGGGTTGGGAGGACGGCCATTGTTCTGCGGCCTGGTGAGGTGCCAGAGTGGCCTGCAGGGCTATCATAGCCCGCCCTGATGGCCCCGCCCTGGCCGCCTCTCCCCAGACGGCCCCTGCCCTGACACCCTCCCCCTCCCCAATGGCATGATGGCTCCCATCGGCCCCCTTACCCTGAGGGTGTCATAGAGGGAGAGGTGTGAGTGGGTGGGAGAGAGAGGGGTTACTGGCTGACTGCGTCATTCCGACATCATCAGCCCGTCCCTAGCCAGCTGCTTGCAGTGGCTGGTCATTCATGTGAGGCAGCGGAGCCCTGCGCTCTGCTGATTATCCTTCCCCGAGAGGGATTGCAGTCGGTGCCTTGGAGCTGGCCACGGCGCATTTATAGTGTTAAGTCTCCCGAAGTAAGGATGGAGAATCTCCACCTTTACAGTTGTGCTTTTCCACTGCATGAAAGGGCCTTCTATCTCCTCCTTCCTGTCTCACTGGCCAGTGGAAACAATCTCCTTGCTTCTATCATGTATTCCTTTCATAATTTTACATATTTCTATAAAATCCCCCTTGTCCTTTTAAACTCCATCGGGTATTGTCCCGGATTACTCAATCTCTCTTCATAAGCTCACCCCCTCATTTCCAGAATCAACCTGGTGAACCTTCTCTCCATCTCCTCCAAAGTTAGTATATCCTTTCTCAAGCAAGGACATTAGAATGGCATGCAATTCTCCAATACAGGTGCAGCAGAATCTACCTGCTCTTAAATACAATGACGTAAATGTCACATTTACCTTCGTGATCATCTACTGCACCTACAGATTAACCTGTTGTGACTTGTGAACAAACACTCCAAGGTCTTGCTGCATACCAGCGTGCTGCAACCTTTCACCATTTAAATAATAGTCTGATTTAATAGTTTTTGTTCCGAAGAGTATGCCCTCACAATTCATCTGCCTATCCCCTATCTGGGTATTCCTGATCCTCGACACAATTGACCTTTCAGTGTCATCAGGAAACATAACTCCGCGACACTTGATCCTCACTTCCAAATCATTACTGTATATTTTCAAAATAGTGAATAAAATTGGAGACAATTTAATGAGGCATGGTTGAGGGGAGTTCTGAATTAGATACAAAGATGGGTTAGTGTGATGAAATGTTTTTGACCTGAAATATTAACTTTGTTTCTCTTTCAGCGCAACCAGCCTGACCTGTGCTAAATGCTTCCAGCATTTTTTTCATTTTTATTTTAAGACTTCCAGCCGCTGCAAGTTTAAAAAAAAATATTTCTATGGAAATTTGATGGAGTTTTGATCCATCCAATTCTTTGAATCCACGCCCCATCTACAATTTGTCTTTGAATAAAGTCACATATTTTCACCAGCAGGCAACCTGTCGTGAGGGCTTGCAAGAAGAATAAAGTTTGTGGGATATGAAGTTTAAGAAATAAAGGTACAACACAAAAGCAAGAGGATTACCTACTAATAGCCCCACTGGCACCTTCCCCTGTGGTGTAGAGTGTGTTACTCTTTTGCCCACACCTCCTCCCTCACCACCATTCGGAGCCCAAATAGCGTTTCAAGTCAGGCAACACTTCACTTGTTTATCCGCAGGAGTAATCTACTGCATCTGGTGCTCATTCTATGGCCTCTTCATCGGAGAGACTGGGAACAGACCGGGAGATTGCTTTGCTGAGCACCTTCGCTCTGTCCACATCAGTGTCAATGATCTCCCAGTGGCTAACCATTTCAATTTGTGCCCCACTCCCATTCTCACATGGCTTCTTTACTATCCCAACAAGATCACTCGTAAATTTGAGGAACAACAATTGATTTTCCATCTGGGCGTTCTCCAAGCAGATGGCATTAACGTCAACTTTTCCAGTTTCTGCTAGACTACTCTCTATTTTCCCTCCCTTCCATTTTCCTTTATCTTCTTTCGGCCAGCTTTCCAACCCCCTCCTTCTCTATTCACAAAGCCATCCCTCCTCCACCTGCTTGCTGCTGTGCTCTCCCTCCCTTATCCACCATGCTCCTCCCCTATTCTTCCTCTATACCACTTTGTTTGGACATTTGCCGCCATTTTTCCATACCTTCATGAAGAGATCAAACACGAAACATTGATTATGAATCTATCTTTTCTACATGAAGTACACTGTTTGGCCTGCTGAGTTTCTCCAGCATTGGCCTAAATACAACTGAGATTGTCCGATCTTGGAAGCTAAGCTGGTTCAGGCATGGTCAGTACTTGGAGGGGAGACCATGTAGAAACACCAGGTGCTGTAGGTTTCTGTGAGGACATTGGAAAAAGTGGCAACTCTCTGTCTGCCTTACGGTAGACAAAAGTTAAAGAATTTCACGTATGTTACATTCTAAATGTAGTATTACGTGACAGTAATGGAGGCTTTATCTTTACCTTTTACCTTTACTTCAACTACGGTGTCTGCTGCACACTTTTGTGTTTTACTTTTGAGGTTAATTATTCCTGTTAGGGAACAATTAGAGTCCTGTATCCAGTTGGGGTTATCACATTTTGGGAAAAATGTAATGACCTAAGAGAATTTGGACAGTATGGGCTCAGAGGCCAGAAGGGCCTGATACCGTGCTGTAGGTCTAAACTTTTAAACAAAATGAATATGTATTAAAAATTTCAAGAATGGATTCAGGGATGAAGCAGTTTCAGAATCAGAAAATTTGTGGAAGCATCAACAGTGCAAACATTTATATGTTATTTTACAAAATAAATAAAAATAGTGCAGGAAAAAGGAAAAAGACAAAGTTCGGAAAGGAAGTGTCTATGGTTCATTGTTCATTCAGAAATCTCATGGCAGAGGGGTAAAAGCTATCCTTGTGCCGTTGAGTGCTCGTCTTCAGACTCCTATACCTTTTTCCTGATGGTAGCAGAGTCAAGAGGGAATGGCCTGGGTGGTGGGGGTTCTTGAAGATAGAGGCTGCTTTCTTAGCACAATGTCTCTCATAGATGTCCTTGATGGAGTTAAGGCTGGTGCAGTTACGAGAACCTATTGTAGAATTGGTGGTGTTTTTGCAAGAAGTAAGGGAAAATTTAACAGGTAGAACATGAAACTTACATTATAGCACAATGTTCTGCCAACCTGTGCAAAGCTACTCATGGGAATCTACTTCTTACCTTACTCCTATAACTCTCTATTTGTCTCACATCCATGTGCCTGTCGAAGATTATTTTCAATGCCCTTATTGTACTGGCCTCTTACCACCCTGGCAAAGCATTCCAGGCACCCACCACTCTGTACAAAGAACTTACCTCTGATGCCTCCCCTAAATTTTCCTTCACTGACCTTAAACAGAGGTCCTCTGGGATTTGCTATTGTCACAAATAGATATACAAGACTGTGATAGGTTCAGATGAGCTTTACAGGAGAGAAATAGTCCCCAATGGTGGAAATGGTTAAAGACTTTGGAATAAACATCTGAAGCAATAGCAAAAAACCCAGGCGTTTTGCGATCAAAATATATTTTTTATATTTAACACGTGGGAAAACTAGAAAAGCTTTGTCAGAAGATCAAAGAATGACACTAACTGAATTCTTCTTTCAAGAGTTCCGATGAAGAGTTTCTAACCTGAAGCATTAACTATTTCTCCTTCCACAGATGCCGCCTGACCTGCTGAGTCTTTGCTCCATTTCCTGTTTTTATTTCAGATGGCCAGTGTCTATTTACTTTTGCTCTCCTAAGAGTTTACAGGGATTTATTAGGTTGAACTTTGGTGCTGTTTTTGCTGCTTTTCTAGAAAGAGAGGAGACTTGCAAATAACTGAGATACAGTTGAAAAGCACAACAGGAATGACATATTGTAAATCCAGCTATCCAATCCTGAGTCCAGCATTTCTTTGTTTCCATAGTTATTCTTCTCTGATGAAATGTACACCCACGCAGGCAGATGGAATTAAATGGTGAGAACTGTAAGCTGATATATTTTGGAATGGAGACCAAGAGATGGCATATATTAAAGTGTACAATGTAGACATGGATGCAGAGGCAGAGAGGTCTGAATGGTACAGACTGTATTCTTTCAAGACAAGTTGTTTCTCAGTGAAAAAGCAGGGCAGGATTTTTGGCTTAATTGAATACAGGCAAGACAGCGATGACCTTTTACAATCAAAAGTTAGATTTCAGCTGGAGCATTGCATTCAATTCTGGGCACCACATTTGAGCCCAGTATTTTCTCAAGGGTTCAAACTCCATTTCACCCACAATATTTGGAGGGAATATATGTCACCGCTACGACTATGACCAATCTTCAAAAATAATTCAAAGTTTCTTTAGTATTTGTGACATTACAAGGGAGACAAGAAAGATGGTTTGTTAATGTAAATTTGCCTTCTTTTGTGAAGGTCTTTGGTCAGGAGGAGAGAGCAGAGAGACTGTGATAGCATTTGTTGGCGATGAAGGTGAAGGGAGATTTAATTATAGTGTTTAAAAATAGGAGGAATACTAAGTTGAAAAGGAAACTGCTTCCACTGAAAAGGGCTCAGAACTTGGCTGACAGATCTAGGTTAATTGATCACTAGAGTCCCACTCCCCCACATTGATGTGCTCTCCCTGCTTGAAGTTTGTCTCCCACCCTCCCTTCCCCCCCCCTTCGATTGAAGTTTACCCATGGGGTAGACATGATCGGCCCGGATTGTTGTCTGAAGAGGGTGCACAAAATTATTGTGGACCCCTTCCACCCTACACACACCATCTTTCAGCTGCTCCCATTGGGAAAGAGTTACAGGAGGATCAGAGCCAGCACCACCAGGCTGAGGAACAGCTTCTTCCCATGGGCAGTGAGAATGGTGAATGACCAATGGAACTGATTAGTCTAACTGTACGAGACTCTTCATTGTACAAAACGATATCTTTATTTATTTGTATAGATAAAATACTTGTCCTGCATACAGTTTGTGTTATGTCTCTGTGTTACTTCAGAGGCTTCTTAAATAACTTAAAGGTGCAAGGTTCAAATAACAGAAGAGATTTTTCTTACTGATGCCTTCCACCATATCAGGAAAATTATTCACACACTCTATATATACATATACCTACGCCCCCTCAGTGGTGCACTACAGTTACTACAGTGAGAGGGGTGGATTCTTAAGCGGTTACAAAATAGTTCACATTATCCTGACTAAATAACAGTATGCATTGTTTGTCTGTATGTGTGTAATGTTTGATTGTGTGTCTGCATGTTTTGCCCTGCGCACCAGAGAATGCTGTTTACATGGGTTGTACTTGTACAGAATGATGTCAATAAACTTGGCTTGACTTGAAAGAATCAGAAAGACAAATTAAGGGTTTAGGAGTGGTGTGGAGATTGGAACCTTTATCCATTCAACGTGGCTATGTACGAAGGTGAGATCCTTCTGGGAGGACCTGGGGGACATTCTGAAAAAAAAAAAGTGAATTTTCCACAAGATCCGGAATTGTACCTTCTGGAGAACATTATAGTCTGTGTTTTAAACTGTCCAAGTACAAAATTCAGTTTGTGAAGGTTGCTTTGGGAGTAGCCAGGAAAAGTATAGTAGTCATGTGGATGTCCAACTCCCAACTAAATATTACATGATGGAATATGGAAATGCAGATTTCCATTCCCCTGGAGAAAACCATGTACAATTGAAGAAGGAAATATGACTCATTAGTTCGAGTGTACCAACCTTTTGATATGAATTAGTATGCAGATATATCTATCCCCCTTTGGAGCAAGGGTACTGAAACAATCCATCCCAACAGGGAAACAATTGGGTCAATGAAGTGGGACATTAAGCAGGTGACATCATGCGCTATTAGTTGTATTTTTTCTATGTATTACCTTTGGTTACTTGGTCACCTTGGTTTTTTTCCTAGGTTTCTTTTGGGGTTGTTGACCCCACCGGGATTTGTGTTTTTCATGTCTGTATAAGATATATGACTTTATTCTCAGTTGTATTGGGGGGAGGGGGGAAACTCTGTATGTCAAATTGGAGTTGAAAGAGATTGTATTGTGTTTGTTAGAATTTATACTGGCCTGTGAAATTCAAAAAATAAAATATTCAAAGAAAAAGGCAAATGAAGGGAATTGTTCTATGCAATGCGTTATCTGCACTGCCTGGAAGGATAGAATTGGTTCACTGTTAAAATGAATTGGGTGGATACTCAAAAAGAAAACACAGAGAGAACTATGGAGAAAAAATACCTGTTTGGGCCTCATTGGAAAAAAATCTTTGTGAGCCTGTTGAAATAAATGACTTCCTTACGATTCTGCAGAATCTATGAGCTGCAAATACATGTAATTAAACTTTGAACTGCCAAACATTTGTGCCCAATTCTGACTGAATGCAAAACAATGAGCCAAACAAAGGACCAAGTAGGAACGAAGGGGAACCACTTACAGACAAAAATTCATGGTTTGTTGTAACAGCCTGAAGTTTTTCACAGCTTTCGTGTGCCATAATTTGCTGATGTCACTTCTTCGCCATTTTCCTTTCAAAAGATCCCGACTGAATTTTGTAATTTAACAGTGAGGCTGGGATGGAAGCTGAAATGTTTAGTGCATGGAAGAGAAACCAGCAAAACCAGCTTATCCCCAATAGTTGGTGGCTAACTGAACTGCATCAATGTACATAAAACAAATAAGCTTCACTGCTGACAGCAGATGCAATGGATAAGATGCTACCTTGGGCCAGGAGCAACAGTGTGTGTTCCTTAAGAACAGTGACACTTCATTGTGATATATAGTGTGTTTCCATACACATGACAACGTAATCACATGAGTAGCCACAAATGCATTAAGATTAATTCCTGAAGTAACGATGTCAAGGCATGTGATATTTGATTGAAGAGCATCCCAAAGGATATCAGATACTCGAGGGAGTTGGATCTTCTATGTCTCCGTGGATCCAAAGTGTAGTGATGACATTGCAGAGTGTCCATGTAATTTTCTGTTTTGGAGCTGCTATATAATTTTTCTGATAAAGGTACCATTTTGGTCTCGTGGATTTTCTTTCTTTCTCTTGAAATAATGACCCTTCCCATGCTTTCTGATAGCCATCCACATCTGGCAGGCACCATCGCTGTCACACTTACTGTGAGAGGTGCCGAAGCCACCAGGATAGGCAAGAGCGGAGGGTGAGTGGGTGCTGCAAATCCTGTCCAAACCACAGAGCCTTCCTGACCTGGAAATATATTGCTCTTTCTTCATCTTTGCTGGGTGTAAATCCTGGAGCCTCCTACCCAATGCCACTCTGGGAGGACCTTCACAAAAAAAAAGACTGCAGAAATGCAGGGTCAAATCTTACCATTCTTACTAAATTTGCTAAGGATGGGGAATAAATGCTGTCCGTGCTGGTGATGCAGTTTCTGAAATAGCAAATAAATTAATGAAATACAAGACGTGCAATGAATACAGGTGAAGATTAATGGGGACAGAGAGGTCCATCATCCAGGATGCATCACTCCCAAACTCTTGACGTTTTAACTCTTCCACCCAGTAGACGCTACAGGAGCCTTCACCCTCGAACCAGCAGGCTCAGGAAGAGGCTTTTCTCTCCCCAAGGCTGTGACCCAACTGAACCTTAAATCACGGCACTGAGTGGAACTGCACTCACATGGTACTGTCAGTACTGTTACGAGCCCAGAGGACCCCAAAAGCCAGCAGCAGTTGATATTCACCAAGACAAATGGTTGCTTAATATTCTTTCAAAATGAAAACAGAATCACACTTTAACTTAACTAAGTTAACTTAACCTCTTTCTAATTCTAAGCGCACGTGTCGGTAGTGTGTGTGTGTGTGTGTGTGTGTGTGTGTGTGTGTGTGTGTGTGTGTGTGTGTGTGTGTGTGTGTGTGTAAGTTCGGGGAAGGTCTTGGGTTCACAGTCCAATCTCACTTCTCATTCCTCCAAGTTCACTGGTTGCAGGCAGTTCTCATACTGTGCACAGAATATAACATTTATGAAGTTCACCAGGCTTTGGTGCTCGAAAGGTAAATGGTTACCGCTCAGGAAGGTTCTTGTCGGTGTTCAGAGAGCGTTGTTCCAGGACATCCACAACTGATGTACTTCCATCAGTCACTTCAGTGTCTTGCTGACAAAACTTGTCCCTTCAGGGTTCTCCAGATGCTATCCTTTCTTTCAGGTCACCACAGAGTTCCTTTTTGTTTCCCTTATTCGAAGGAAACATTAGACAGCCAGTCCTCTCCTCTTGCATGAACTATAAGGACTTTGACCAGGCCGTCTTCCAAATGGGGCTTTCCACAAGCTTGCCAGCTTGTCCGGTTCCACTTCCAGCTACTTCTGCTGGCTGTAACACTACAAGTGTTATCTGTGTGTGTGTGTGTGTGTGTGTGTGTGTGTGTGTGTGTGTGTGTGTGTGTGTGTGTGTGTGTGTGTGTGTGTGTGTGTCTGTCTGTCTCTCTCTCTCTCTCTCTCTCTCTCTCTGAGAGAAAGCCTGTTTGACTCTCTCTGCTTCCAAAACCACATGACCCTCTTAGAACAACATGTTCTCTTCCAGACAATCTGTGGTTCCAATAAGATCTTTCATCTGTTGCCTTTTGTAAACAACAATCCATTAGTGAAGTCTCTTGAGCATTCTTCAAAGCTCTTGCAAAAGCTGTGGAGCTGGTATGTCTAGCATGGGGCAGAGCTCCAGTATTTTAAATAAGATCTGTTTTAAAGTGTTTGTATGTGACCTACTCTAACAAACCTTTCTCAATTTATCTCCCCAAAACATTTCTATATACTCTGTTATAGTACATTTAGGATTGTTTTCTTGCTGAATGCACTTGTTTTAATTTGCATGGTTATTTGTATATAGCACTATTTTTTAAACTTCTGGTTAGATGCTAATTGTAGTTCATTGGCTTTGTATTTTACTTGGCACAATGACAATAAAATTGAATCTAATCTAATGAAGAAGTTATAAATATGGGAGTTCACCCTTCCCCGTAGTAATCTCTACCAACACCTTTCTCCACCTCACCCATTTTTTTCCTCTTTGCCCCTCCCTCTCTCCTTTTGGTGCTTGCCAGTCAACTGCATCTGTCTCACCATCTGTCTTTCTTCACCCAACCCTTGTTTCTCAGTCCCTCACTGTCCCCTATCCATATAACCATATAACCGTTTACAGCACGGAAACAGGCCATGTCGGCCAACCCCTCCCACCTGCTCCTCCCTCCTCTGAGGTACACCTCGCATCTGCACTCTGTCTCAATAAAGGATTCCCAAAAGGTCGACAGTTTTTTGTTCTGACTGGTCCTGTTCGACATGCATAGTTCATCCAGCAGAATTATTTTGCTCCACATTCCGGCATCTTGCATGTCTCAAATATTTGGACTTGCCCGATAGTATTCCCAGACTGGCTTAGTATATAGCTACACTGGTTGCTCTTAAGATGGAGGGCTAATGCTCCAGCTCATTTTTTCAAGTGCCTTCATTTGATCCAGGAAAGACCACAAATCTACTCCTGAAAAAAAAAGTTATTCCTTACAAAAGAAGTCCTCAGCATCCAAATCTCTCGGTCAAATGGAAATCAATCTCTTTTTAATTTTCTTTCTTAGAAGTTGCTTTCATTGAATAAAAACAATTCTGGATATTTTTATAATTATTTTAATGATTGAAGCTTCTTTATTGAATCAATTAATCTATTCAATGTCCTTTAAAAAAATTGTGCAAAAGTACGAAGATCGACTCTCCAAATGCTTTCTTAACTGCTTTATTTAGACTTTGCTCTTTCCCAAAGCTGTATGTGGGGTCTATGGAGCATTTTTTCAGTATGACCGAATGATTTTTCAAGAGAAAGATTTTACAGTTTAACGGCATTTTATAACTTGTGTGATTGTTCCTTCTTTACTCTTCTGTGGTTCTGAGACTGGACAACCTAAAGTCGGCATCACAAAGGATGGAAAAGATACCACCTTTGGTATCTTTTCAAAATCTTCCAAATTCACTGGAAAACCATGCAAACAAATGACAGTGTATACGCTTGGGAATACAACAAGACGTTAAGGCGTCAAATGATGCCTGTGTAGCGCAGGGCAGGTCACTTACAAGCCAGACTATTTTGAACTCCTTCATGGGAGGAAATTACATGAGGCAAAATATCAAGGGTGAGCTTGAAGCCTCCTTTAAAACAAAATACCACTTTGTCATTAATTCTTGTGAATCCCTGGCCCATCACTGGTGGGGAAGGAACATTTGGCATAGTTTTATAAACCTTGTGTTTGTGCTTTAATATCTCACAGGAGTCTTTCATGAGATGAGAAATTCAAATTTAAAAAGAAATGAAACAAGTATGCTGGAAGCAGGTCAAGCGGAATCTCTGGAAAGAGAAACAAACTTAACAAAGTGAAGGCTCTTCCTCAGAACTGGGAAGTCCGTAGGCTTGTAGCTGACTGCTACAAAGAAACACCCCCCCCCCCCACACACACACACACACACACACACACACACACACACACACACACACACACACAGTGTGACAGGTTAAGCTCACTTTATTACGGCTCCTAGAACGCTTCCACCAGCGTTGTCTCCGCTCCATCCTCAACATTCATTGGAGCGCTTTCATCCCTAACGTCGAAGTACTCGAGATGGCAGAGGTCGACAGCATCGAGTCCACGCTGCTGAAGATCCAGCTGCGCTGGGTGGGTCACATCTCCAGAATGGAGGACCATCGCCTTCCCAAGATCGTGTTATATGGCGATCTCTCCACTGGCCACCGTGACAGAGGTGCACCAAAGAAAAGGTACAAGGACTGCCTAAAGAAATCTCTTGGTGCCTGCCACATTGACCACCGCCAGCGGGCTGATATCACCTCAAACCGTGCATCTTGGCACCTCACAAGTGGGGGCTTCAGCCTGAGGTCTTCTGCAGATGATCAGTGTAGTTCATCTGTGATTTCCTATTGGTGAGGGGAGGCAGCTGGTGAGCTTGTGTAGGGTTGGAACAAGGCTGATGGGGGGGAGTCATTCAGGTGATCATATGGCTAATTGGAGAGGATCAGAGGTTTTTTGGGAGGAGGAGTTAAAACCAGTAAGTCAACGCATCAGGTTAGATGAGGTGGAGCTATTGAGTAATTGGGGCCCAGGTAGGAGCTGGCCTGGGACGTGTGAGTTAGGGCTTGACCCAGGGTGAGGCTGAGTACCATGAGTTGTAGTGATGTTGTGAGACTACAGAACATGGAATCTGGAGCAAACAAAATCTGCTGGAGGAGCTCAGTTGGATCCAGCAACCTCAATGGGAGAAAAAGGATAGTTGGGGTTTTGGGTTGGAAACACTCATGAAGGGTTCCAGTCTGCAAAATAGTGATCATTTTTCTCACACTGATGTTGTTGGACCCATTACGTTCCTCCAGCGTGTTGTTTCTTTCACTGATATTGTAAGCTTAGTTTTGGGAAGGGGGAGGTTGATGTCAATTTTGTCAGAAGATTAGGAATCAATTCTCTGGTGGTGGAAAAGTAAAAAGGAACAAAATGAGTGGGGTTCACAGTGCTTGGATAGGACCTGCACAGGGAGTTATCTTTGAATTGTGCTATTGTGGAAAAAGTAACTGAATGAGACTGTGGTAGGTTCATGAATACCTTATGAGACACGTAGTCCTTCGGCCTCGATGTTGTGTCAATCTATATATTCCATATAAAAAAAAACTAAGCCCTTTCTACCTGGTAACCCTCTATTTTTCTTTCATCCATGTGTCTGTCTAAGAGTCTCTTAAATGTCCCGAATGTTTCAGCCTCCACCACCACCTCAAGTCATTCCAGTTGCCCACAACTCTCTGTGCGAAAAAAAATTGTACCCCTGATGTATTCTTCCCTTCACTTTGTACAGATGTCTTGTAATGTGTGCTACTCTCGCCTTGGATAAAATACACTTACTGTCTTCCTTATCTGTTCCTCTCAGAATCTTGCAAACAATGTGGCCTAATTTGTACTGGCTGCCTTCAGAAGTACAAAACATCAGGAATTACATCATTACTTTCTTGGCCAACATGGAGAATAATTCATTTCTTTAAGTCTTAGTCATAATGAGAAGTGGCTAGTCAAACTTCCAGAGTGACATGATTTGACAGGGAAGCCTTCATTAGCATGTTCTGCTCTGGAAGACTGATATGCCAACATCCTGCACTGAAAATGAGGGTGGAATTAGAGTGGTTGGTTTCCTTGTTTGGAAGCCAATGCAAATTCAATAGGCTGAAGGCAACTTTCTGTGTCGTTGTAAGTATGTGATCAAATTTTGAGGAACATTGAGAAACTAGTGTCTGTTGGTAGATGGAGAGTCTGGGTGTTTTATGCAAAATCACAAAAGGATATAGTCATTCAGGGATTGCAAGAGGTGTGGAAAAAAATGACTCAGGAAGTTACTTCAAATGTTCTTGTCGGAATTTGTTGAAATCTTGTGTGGAATACTATGCAAGTTTGTAAAGGAATGATTCCATTGAGAGACGATCTCTTTGAAACATTTGAAATTCTCTTAGGATTTGACAGGGTGAATGATAAAAGTCTTCTCCTCCTGTCCATAGAGTTTAGGATTTGAAGTGGTAGTCTGAGGATCAAAGACCTTCCAATTAGACCCAAGGAGGAAAGAGTTCCTCATCTATAGGATTGAAAATCTTTGGAATTCTCTACTCCAAATGAGTACGTTCAGGAATGGAATTGATAGATCCAAGTGAAACAAAGGATATGGATTTAGAGCTGGAAAATTGATGAGCTGGCAGATTTGAAAGAGGGATGGTATTAAGAGAAATGAGCCATTGAATAGTTTCAAGGGACCCAGATCTGTTACAAGCAACAAAGGTTTATCATGTATGTATATGAATACCTTTAATATTATGGATTACATGGTGCAGGAGTAAAACACACACAATGCTGGAGAGACTCAGCAGGTCAGTGTCCTTTATGTAGCAAAGGCAGAGATACATAACAGATATTTGGGCTTGAGCCCTTCATCAAAGTATGATAATATGCTGGGTGAGTACCAGGGTAAAAGAGTTGGGGGGGTGAGAGGAGGGTGGCAGGCCAGCAGATGATAGATGGAGAAGGGAGAGAGGGGCCAGTAGCACTGAGGGGGAGGGGGTTGGAAAGGCAGGGCTGAGGGGGTGAAAGATTTGGAAAGGCAGGAAATGGGGGAGGGAGAAGAAAAGGCAAGTAGGATTAATGGAAAGCAGTGAAGTCAATATTCATGCCATCTAGCTTGAGGGTGTCCAGATAAAAATAAGGTGTCGTTCCTCCAATCTGCAGGTGGTCAAGGTGGGACAGTACATAAGGCCATGGACAGACATATGAGCACAGGAGAGTGACCCAGAATTGAAGAAGTTGGCTACTGGGAGGTTGCTGTGGTTGTGGATGGAGAGAAGATGCTGAGCGAAGCGATCTCCCAGTTTGCAACTGGACTCTCCGATGTAGAGGGTGCAGGAGGAAGGGCTTCAGGTTTCTGGATCATTGGGCTTTTTTTTCCAGAGAAGGAGGAACTTGTTCTGACGGGACAGTTTGCATCTGAACTGGATGGGGAACTAATATCCTTGCACGAAGGTAGACTGGTGCTGCTCCTGTGGGTTTAAACTAGATTTGTAGGGGGATGGGAACCAGAGTTTCAGAGCAGATAGAAGAATGGAGGAGGGAAAAGATGATGTGAAAATTGCATGTGCCGTTAGTAGTCAACGGGTTGTATGTGGTGGTAATATTCTTAGGTGGATCTATTTCAATTGAAGGAGTACTTTTGGAAAGGCAGACCAATGTAGAGTGTGGATTGGCATGTGCAATTATAACATTGTGGTCATTAGTGAAACTTGGTTGCAGGAGCGAAAGGAGCTTCAGCTCAATTTTCTTGGCTTCTGTTGCTTTTGACATGATAAAACGTGGGGATAAAAGGGGGAAAATGTCACAGCTGTGCTTAGGCAGGACAGACCAGCGGGCTCGTCTACAGAGGCGATATCGGTGGAGCTGAGGAATGGAAAAGGAATGACCACACTCATGGGGTTGTATTATAAACTGTCCAATAGTCAACGAGAATTAGAGGACCAAATTTGTAGAGAGCTAGCAGTCAGCTGCAGGAAACATGAGGTCGTAATAGTAGGAGATTTTAATTTTCCACATATTGACTGGGACTCGATACTGTAAAAGGGCTGGATGGCTTGGACTTTGTCAAATGTGTTCACGAAAGAGTTCTAAATTAATATGTAGAGATATATTGATTTAGAAATCAATATATCAACCAACTAGCGAGAATGCAATGCTGGATCTCATTTTAGGGAACGAGTCAGGACAGGTGACAGAGTATGTGTAGGGGAACATTTTGGGTCCAGTGATCATAATGCCATTAGTTTCAAAGTTAATTATGGAGAAGGATAGCTCTGGGCCTCAAGTTGAGATTCTAAAGTGGAGAAAGGCTAATTTTGTGGAAGTGAGAAAGGATCTAGAATGCTTGGATTGGGATAAGTTGTTTTCCAACAAGGATGTGCGAGGTCAAGGAGGACTTTCAAAGGTGACATTTTTAGAGTGCAGAATTTGATTGTTCCTGACAGGATCAAAGGCAAGATTAGCAGGCAGAGGGAACCTTGGTTTATGAAGATATTGGGGATCTGGTTCGGAAGAAGAGAGAGGTGTATAGTAAATATAGACAACATGGAGCAAATAGGTAGAATAAAAAATGCAAGAAAAATCTCAGGAAATAAATCAGAATAAACAGGAAATAAATCGGAAGGCAAAAAACAGACATGAGGTTGCTTTGGCAGACATTGTGAAGGAAATCCTCAGGGTTTCTACATATATATTAAGAGCAAAAGGATAATAAGGGACAAAATTGGTCCCCTTGAAGATCAGAGTGGTCGGCTTTGTGTGAAGGCAAAAGAGGTGGAGGAGAT
The DNA here is from genome assembly GCF_036971445.1 of Narcine bancroftii. Taxonomy (NCBI): domain Eukaryota; kingdom Metazoa; phylum Chordata; class Chondrichthyes; order Torpediniformes; family Narcinidae; genus Narcine; species Narcine bancroftii. Next base: position 349,381,780 of record NC_091470.1, read on the forward strand.
TTTTTTCTTTGTTTCCTACTTTTTTTCTTTCTTAATTCTTTTAAAATTAGTTTCATTGAGTTTTATCATACAACCATACATTATAAGTCCATAGAAATTAAAGCTTATCACAAACCAACCACATTAACAATTGATTACAAATATTGTAGCCAGGTATCAGGGACATTTCTATTACTTCATGGACAGCTGATAGACAGCTCTTCGATCTGAACCGGACGCCCCATTCTCTGTCCCTGGACAAAAAGAATAACTGTGCATCTAGCTCAACCTGCCTCTCTGCTGATAAGAAATTCATCCGTGAGACCACAAAAATGGAATGTGGGCAAATCCTGCAGTACCAAATAGATTCTACATTTTGTACCATCCATTTCATCATAATCTGCTTATCATACCTTGTCTATCATTACAGCTCCTTGCACCTTGGCCACCTTTAACAGTGGCATTTCTCAGCTTCTATCTTATCTGTTTAAGTTGAGCATTCAAGAAACAAGTGTGCGATTTAAAAAAAAAATCTCCGGATAAAATATGGATATAAATAATTAAAGTTTTGTAAGCGACTTCAATTATCATTAAATTTTTGCAACTTGTGCAGGATTTTTGTTGGTGATGCTATACCAGGAATATTTCATGAGCTAGTATTTCTAAGTATTCTAGCCTATTTAAAACAAATATCTCTAATAACTGCAAATCAATCTGGGGAGGTTGATATTTCATGATGAAAAATAGAGTCCAACGTACGTTGTGTTAACCTTACAGTAAGTTGCTTTTATTTATTCCTCAACAGCATCACAGATCGATCCCAATGAAATCCAAGAAGTTTTTCAAGAGCTTACCGCCAACATTTTTCGAATTAACACGAATGGTGAGATTCCCTTTCATTTTCTTTTCTCGTCCACTCGTTGTATTCGGTTTAATGTTGAGATTGATGGGTAAATGATTGACTGGCATCTGAAGATCCAGTGATGACCTATAAGCGCCATTTATTTTCGTTAAACAACTAATTTTAGCCAGACTTTATAAATGCAGAGTATTGACACATCTGTCAGCCAGTGAATTAGAGGTGAGATAGAGTATATGATTCATAGATAAATGCATTGTACAGGACACAGTCAGTGTATTCAGAAAATATTTTTGAAGAGTGCTGGAAACAGATTTCACTCAATGAAAGTGGAATTTCCTGCCAGTCCCCTAAAATGCAGTGATGGGTGAATTGTTACTTTTATCCACATAATCTCAATCATTTACACCTGTATAGACACCATGGCTGTTTGACAGAAGAATTACCTGATCCCTGGATATTAATCTGTCATGACACGATGAATGTCCAGCAATTCCATCGCTCCTTTCCATCTGGATAAAAGATAGTTTCATCGTGTCGGTTGGGTTCCTATGTCTCCTGGATGGAGAATGGGATTTGGAGAATGATAAATAAGGTGGAAAAAAGGAGAAAAGAGGAACAGGGCTTGGAGGAACATATTGGACAGGATATAGTACGTCTATTGACAAAATGTGTCTTAAAACAGTGCAGAACAACCACTTTTCATTATAATTTCCCCACTTTGCCCACTCAGCTACAGAGGACTGAGTCCTGGGCTAGTCCCGAACTGAACTACAGTAGCACACCATTTGCTTTGAAGTTAGTTGACAGACACAAAGGCTCAGGATTTTCTGATTAGAAGTGGGAACAATGCAAGTCTTGCTCATGAGAACATGCCCTTGTGTCCAAAGTGCAATATTAATAACTATCCCCACCAGAAGAAGTCATAAAAATGATTGCACCTTTCTGGGGACAAAAGTTGTCCAAGCCCTGTGTTCTAACCTGTGCATACTTCCTGCACCGAGTCAGCTTCTTTTTCAAACCTGCCTCAGGGCCTCTTCAACCTTGGGAAGATTGGGACACCACTTTGCACCTCCAGCACTCATGTCAAGTTGAGTGAAAGTTGAATGCAGGTCCGCATAGACATTTGAGAGCGTCAATCGGACACTTTGCTCATTTTGTTTTCCCAGTACCTTTGAGCGTCAATTCCGACACTTTGCTCATTTTGTTTTCCCAGTACCTTTGAGCAGTGCCTTCGATTGTCAGACAATTGCTCTCCTGGTCGGTATCTTTTATTCAAGGGCTTCAATTTGAAGTGATTGTCAAATATCTGTCTTGAAGGAATTCTGTTTTCAGTTATCAGCACATGTGGAGAAGCAAAATGAGTCAGGAGTTATGAATATTGTGGAAAATTGGTGTGTTACTGATATATGATTCTTCTGGAAGTTTCCAGGTTGATTGTAATTTATTTGTTTTTAACCACCACTGTTGAATATGACATAAATATTGTTTCACAAAATTGTTTGTTAATACGTGAATCTATTGCCAACATCATTGTCCATACCAAGAATATTTTTTACTTTTTGCTTGTTATTCAGACTTCAGATTTCTGGGATCAAAACCATGATTTTTAAATCAAATGAGGAGCTCATGATTCCACTGGTAAAATTAAATTTTGAGATAGTCAAATGGATTGAACATTGGCTGAAAGGGAGAGGCCAGAGAGTGGTAGTGGATAATTGTCTGTCAGGTTGGAGGCCGGTGACCAGTGGTGTGCCTCAAGGATCTGTATTGGGCCCATTGTTGTTCGTTACATACATTAATGATCTAGATGATGGGGTGGTGAATTGGATTAGTAAATATGCAGACGATACTAAGATAGGTGGAATAGTGGATAATGAAGAAGGTTTTCAAGGATTGCATAGGGATTTGGGCTGCTTAGAAAAGTGGGCTGAAAAATGGCAGATGGAATTTAATGCTGATAAGTGTGAGGTGCTTCATTTTGGTAAGAAGAATCAGAATAGGACATACGTGGTAAATGGGAGAGCATTGATGAATACAGAAGAGCAGAAAGATTTAGGAGTAACGGTACATCGTTCCATGAAGGTAGAAACTCACGTGAATAGGGTGGTGAAGAAGGCTTTTAGTATGCTGGCCTTTATTAATCATTGCATGGAATATAGGAGTTGGGAGGTGATGTTGAGATTGTATAAGATGTTGGTGCGGCCTAATTTGGAGTTCTGTGTGCAGTTCTGGTCGCCTAATTATAGGAAGGATATAGACAGAGTGGAGAGAGTGCAGAGAAGGTTTACCAGAATGTTACCTGGGTTTAAGCATCTAGAGTATAGGGAGAGATTGGACAGATTAGGTCTTTATTCTTTGGAGCGTAGAAGGTTGAGAGGGGATTTGATAGAAGTATTTAAGATTATGAAAGGGATAGACAGAGTGGATGTGGATAGACTATTTCCGTTAAGAGGAGGAAAGATTAAAACAAGAGGAGAGGACATGAGTTAAGAATTAAGGGGCAGAGGTTTAGAGGTAACATGAGGGGGAACTTCTTTACTCAGAGAGTGGTAGCCGTGTGGAATGAGCTTCCGGGAGAAATAGTGGCGGCGGAGTCAATTGTATTATTTAAGAAAAGGTTGGACAGGTATATGGATGAGAAGAAGATGGAGGGTTATGGGCATTGTGCAGGGAGGTGGGACTAGAGAGGGGTGTTTGGTTCGGTGCGGACTAGAAGGGCCTAATGGCCTGTTTCCATGCTGTAATTGTTATGTTATGTTATATATGTTATATATGACTTGAATTTGGTTTTGAGCATTTTGGTCAGCAGTCAGAGAGACTTGGTCAGAATCATGGCATCTCTTCTGAAAATCAGTCACAAAATGTCTGAACAGACATTTTTCTCAGGGACACACACGTACATTCATGAGAAGTGAGGAGCTGAATTAATAATATTTCTTTAGGGTCTTCTGCCACTATTGGAACTATTCCCACAGAAATGCTTTTGAATATTTGACAAAAGCACAGTATTCACAATGAAGTGGAAGTAATTACTTGTGCGAGCAGAGTCTATGAAGTGATGTGGGGGAGGTGATGCTTCACTGTGGACTGAAAATGCTTGTGTTGGTTGGATGCCATTATAAATTGCAATGCTCCTCAGGTGTTCCCTTGCTTGTATGGAATTCTGGGCTGTGCAGCACTGGTGGATTCAATCAGAAATATTTTTACTGGAACTTAAAATCTGACGAAAATACAATGGAAGAGCACATGTCTCATGGTTAGATTAAAACAAGACATTCAAAATCACTGTTTGGGAAGATTAGTGAATAGATATAGAACATTACAGTACAGGCCATTTGGTTCACAATGTTGTGCCAACCTAACCTTTCCTACATCATAACCCTCTATTTTCCTTTTGTCCATGTGACTAAGAGTCTTTTAAATGTCTCTATTGTGCTAGCCACCACCATCACCCCAAGCAATGCATCCAGGCACCAACTACCCTCTGTGCAAAAAAAAACTGATCCCTGATATCTCCCCTAAACTTTCCTCCCCTCACTTTGTACAGATACCCTCTGGTGTTTTCTCTTCCCTCCCTGTAAAAAAAGGTGCTGGCTCTTCACCCTATCTATTCCTCACATAATCTATTACGTTACCTTCTCTCCTCGTGCTTTTAAACTTGCCTCATTAGACACGTTCTCCAATCCAAGCACCTTCCTGGTAAATCTCCTCTTTTGCTTCCCTCTGGAAGGGCCATTTTGCTGAGATGGAAAGATGTTGTCCCTCCCCCTCATACTCAATGGTTGTCGTCTGTGATGGCCTGTCTGTCTTTAGATAAAATTACGTGTTCTACGACTGTGCTGGATCTTAACTTTCTTTCTCTTTGGGATCCTTTCCTTAATTATTTTCAAAATTTGTAGATCAATTATTTTTGATCTTTTTTGTTCTCTCATACCCCATAAATATTACTATCAGTAGTGGACTCCTTAACTTGGCCAGTAACTCTCATAGAGTAGGGTTTGAATTTTATTTTTCTTTCCATTTAATAGCATGGGTTCATGTGTACCTTGTTAACTGTTATTTAATACTTGTAATTTGATATTAATCTACTTTTTATTATTACCATATGTACCTATGTATTTTGCATATGTTAAAACCAATAAAAAGATTGAAAGAGCTAAACACAAAGTTTATAGAGTTGCAGCATTACCTCTCGACGCTTGAACTCAATTATCCGCCGAATGAAGGCCAGCGTACCATAAGCTTTCTTAACTACCCTATTAACCTGTGGCAACCTTCATAGATCTCTGGATGTGGACCCCAAGGTTCCCTGTTCTTCCACACTGTTCAGTACCCAACCTTTAACCACATACTCTGCCTTCGTGTGACCTTCCAAAATGCATCACTTCACAAGATTAACAAGATTGAACGTCATCTGACATTTTTATGCCCGATTCTGCATACTGTCTGTATCCTGGGTAACCTATGACAACCTTCTCCACTATCCACAACACCTCCAATCTTTGTATCATCTGCAAATGTACTGACCCATCCCTCAATTTATTTGTTGCGCAGAAAGAGCAGTGGTCCCAGAACAGAATTGCACTAGACGCTGACCTCCAGACAGAATATGTTCAATCTGCTACTACCCTCTGCTTTTTGCAGGCAAACCAATTTTGAATCCGTACAGCCAAGGTTCCATGGATCTCATGCCTTGTGACTACTATTCTTTCTGCAGCTGTGATATTATCACTGATTCGTAATGTTCCTTACCACAACCCCCCCCACCCACGCTTTTTACTTCTCATCCTATTCCTTTTAAAACATTTTAACCCCTGTACCTCCATCAGCCAAGTCTCTGTTACAGTCACAATGTCGTGATTGCATTATGCTGATCCATGCTCCAGGTTCATCTCCCTTATTCCTAATACTCATTGTATGAAATAGACACATTTCAAGCCCTCCAATTCACTACCTTTATGCTTCCTGTCCTTCCTCACAACCTCGCAACACATTCTGTCAACTTTTCCACTGTTCTCTTCCCTCTCATTCTGATTCCCATTCTCCTGCCAAACTAGTTTAAACTCTCCCCAGTAGCTATCGTCAACCTCTGGTTCAGGTGTAACTTTCCTTTTTGTACAGGTCAGAACTTCCACAGAAGAGATCCCAATGATCTGAACCCTGCTCCCTGCACCAACACTTCAGCTACTCATTCACCTGCCATAACTTCCTATTCCTGCCCACAATGGTGCGTACAGAAATCCAGTGATTTCTACACTTGAGGTCCTGCTTTTTACCTTCCATTCTAACTCCCTATATTCCCTCTTTAGGACCTCATCCCTTTTCCTATCTATGTCATTAGTACCAACCTGGATCACGACATCTGATTACTCACCTTCCTGCTTGAGAATGCTGTGAACTCGATCTGATACCTGATACCTGGTACCTGGGAGGCAACATACCTGACCTGAGCATCTGGGAGGTTCAGTCGTGCATAGGGCCTCCGATTTGTTTGCCTAACTATCAAATTCCCTATCACTATTGCTCGCTTTTTCTCCCATTCTGAGCCGAAGGGCCAGACTCTTGTCAAAGTCCTGACCATTATGACTTGTCCCTGGTAGATCATTCACCCCCCCCCAAAAAAAAAACAGTATACTTATTGTTGAGGAGAATGGTACAGGGGTGCTCTGTACTGACTGCGTGATCTCCTTACCTCTCCTAACAGTTACCTATGTACCTGCATCTTGCCGCTATCATGTGACTATCTCTTTATAGCTTTGGTCAATCATCCCCTCAGTCTTTCGAATGATCCGGAGTTCATCCAGTTCCAGTTTTCATAACATGGTCTGCAAGAGCTGGACACCTGTGCTGTCCCAGATTTCCCACATTTTGAAATGGAAGCATACTACTGCCCTAGCTGCCATCTCCACCCCCTACTCTGATTTATTCTGAGTAGATCATTCCTGACCTTACCTGCAGCATGTCCTCATCCTCTACTCGCCAAAGCCTCTTGAGCAAAAATCTCTAACTCTCCACTCCCACATTGGGCCACACACACAGAATAGAAGACTGAAACTTGGCATATGGTTGCCACCAAACTATTGATGGCATAAAATCAGGACATTCAGCTTCCAGAAGAGGATGCAATGCACACAATTTTTAATTTAATTGAATTTAGACATGCAGCGCAGTAACAGGACATTTTGGCCCACCCGACCGCATTAGTGCCATGTAGACGCCACTACCTAGGGAATTCTTCCCTTTCCATGCCTCTCGTAATTTTATCTACCTCGAAGTTGTCACCTTTCAGCTTCCTTCTCTCCTAGGAAGACGGACTTAGCCTATATAATCTTCCTTGGTAACTCAAGCCCTTCAATCTAGTCTGCTGGATAACTTAAGCAATCCAATCCAAACTTCTTCGCGTGTGCTATCAAATCATTTTACTGACAGTCTGGCAACACATTTCAGTTCCCCACCCTATTCCCACGCCGACATGTCTGTCAATGGTCTTGCGTACTGCCAGGCTGAGACCAACTCCAATTGTCTGAGGAGGGCATTCAAAATCATTGAGGACCCCTTCTGCCCTGCCCACAGCATGTTTCAGCGGTTTCCGTCAGGAGGAGATACAGGAGTATCGGAGCCAGCACCACGAGACTGATGAACAGCTTCTTTCCACGGGCAGTGAGGACGCTGAGCGACCAAAGGAACTGCTCACACGAACCACCCGAGACTCTCCAGCATTCTGTGTTTTTACTGCAATCACAGTGTCTACAGACTTTTGTTTTTCACTCCCTGGACTTATCATTTACTGATGTTGGGCTCATAAGTTAGACATTACACAAGATGAGTCCCCAGTTACTTAAATGAGCAGCATAACATTATGGAGAATGAAGAAAGTTCTTTAAAAATATATTTTGGATTGCATATTTTAAACCAGTACCAAAATAATTATAAATTATTGAATTTAAGTTTTTGGGAATATTTAGAACCACATAATAAGGAATGAACATGACTATATTTAGTATATTCTAAAAGGGAGTAGGATGTGGGCCTTGAGGCTTAAGGAACCAAAGGGTATGAAGTGGAAGTGTATAGGGCACAGGAGCCATTATTTTATTAAATGGTGGTGTAGTTTGAAAGAGTTGAATGGCCTGGTTCTGCATCTATTTTCTATGACAGAGCATGGAAAGGGGCCTCCGGGCCACCTGGTCTGCAACAGCCAGAAAGCATTCATTTTACACCAATGCTGCAGAATTTCTCCTCACACACACTCACTCATTCTATCACTTTCCCTCACATTACGATGCCAATAAACCTATCATCTCACTTGTCTCCTGTGTGCGGGCGGGAGTCAGAGAAACTGGATAAAGCCCATAACGTATCCACGAGAAAGTATAAAACTTCTCAAAGGCAGTGCTGGAGGTCCTTGGCCATTCTTGGTATGGCTGGGTAGTCTCATTTTCCAATGACATTCAGGAATTCCTTCAAATAAGCAGACAGATAAGTAATTTGGGAAGGCCAGGGAGCAAATAATATCTTTTCAGTTTGTGAGCCAGATCAACAGTGCTCCGGTAAACAATAATTGAAGTACCATTAATTAAATTATGATTGGTGTACAGGAGAAGTGCATAGAGAATCAATAAATCGTGACTAAAGTGTGAATTAAATGGAAAATTATATAAATTGAACAAAGAGAAAGATATTCACTGGGATTAACATAAATGTAGAAATGTTTCAAAGGTTGGTCCATTTTCAAAACCTTCATTCCTTGTACAGGGACAGGTCGCTGACCCTGTTTCTAATCTCTTTTATCAAATCGTCCTTGACCCATTGAGCCACCACTAAAGATACTGTCCTTTCTCCCAAAGGCTTCTGAAGGGATTGGTCCTCCAAGCCCTTTCTCTGCAGTCACTCCAAATAACCATTCCCGTTCGTCCATGCGTAGTGGCGGCTCCTGATTACCTTCGCCCTCCTGAATCCTAAACATTTGTTCCAGGTGGGGCAGCAATTTTTAAAAAAATACAGACATGCAGCATGGTAACAGGCCATTTCAGGCCAAAAGTCCGTGCCACCCGATTTATATCCAACTGACCTACACCTCCAGTACGTTTTGAATGTTGGGAGGAAACCGAAATCCCTGGGGGAAAACCCACGCAGACACTGCAAGAACATACAAACTCCTCACGGAGAGTGTGGGATTCGAATCCTGGTCTGATCCTGATTGCTGTAAAGGCGATGCACTAACCGCTACGCCACTGAAATAAACTGCGTTCATTGCTCATGAAATGATCGGCTCCAGAGGGGAAAGCACATAGGCAGGATTGAGAAACACCTTGGGCCAAACTGCAGCAATAACCCTGAGCTCCTATTCACTTTCTCTTTTATTTCTCTCAGTCCCACTGGATCATCTTACACTGTTTAAATGAAGCTCAAAGGGCAACACCTCATCTTTTAATTAGACATTTTGTTTTGCTTTTGACATGAGCAAAAATATAAAATCTTCACTGTTGCCAGTTTCCTGGTCATCTGGCGCTTTTTATGGCTTTGCACTTTCCACTAACAGGATGTTTCCTTTCATGGGAGGGTCAAGAACTAGAGGTCGCAGAATAAGACAGAAATGGGGAAGAATTTCTTCTCTCAGAGTGCTTTGTCCTGGAGGATCCTGCAACAGAAAGTGCTGAGGACAGTGTCCCCATGTGTATTTATTTGAAATACATGGATTTGTAAATAGACATGCAGGATGTTAGATCAGCCATGAGCCTATTGAATGGCAGAGCAAGCTCAAGGTGCTGAATGGCCTATATGGTCTATCAACATAATCTCTGGCCTTGCCCATTATATCCCTTTTGTCATTTAATAAATCCTCTCTTGTGATCTGTTACGAGCATTGAGCATGGAAATAGGCCCTCTGGTCCAACTTGCCCATCCCAAACAAGGTACCTTCTTGAGCTGGTCCCATTTGGCTGCATTTGGTCTTCAAAACCATTGTTATCATGCAAGCTGTTCGAATTTATTTTAAATGCTGCCATTTCCCCCTCCCCCGCCTCCACCACTTTGTTTGGCAGCTCGTTCCATATACCCACCACTCCGTGTTGAAAAAAGTTGCCTCTCACATCCCCATTAAATCTTTCCCTTCTCATATGCCCTCATATTTTTGACTCCCAACCCTGACCATCAAATTTTGTCTATGTCCCGGGTGTTTTTTTTTCTAAGTCTTTCTGAGGCTTCCCCTCATATTTTCGAGTGTTGCTTCCTTAAAAGGTGTTGATCCTGTATGATGAACATCTTGTGATCTAGTGGAATTGTTATGTCTAATTCTCCCATCACGTTTTCTACCTGACCTGTTAAGCCTTTCCATTGTTTACAATTTATATCTTATATTTGGAGCAACCATAGTATTTGGTTTTTCTTCAATGCCTTCTTCAGTCCCTCATGCAAGTTCGATTACCCTCTTTGTTGGTGGCCATGCAGTATCTTAACTCCATTTACTTATCCTAACACCATGAAGGTTAAAATGGTTTCCTTTGAAAGTTTTATCAGGAATTGATTCAAAATTTTTGGTTTGAACAGTATTAAGAGTTCACATTTACTATCTCTGAATGAAAAACTGCTTGCTAATATCACCTCGACCTTTTTTTTGAGGTTGCCTTGCTCCCTTTTATTTTATTTTATTTTTGAAAATTTTATTTAATTTTACATATACATTAAAAAACTTATACCTAAATTTCTTATTCAAAGTCTTTTATTTTGTTAATTTAAACATTGAAGTGCTGAAGTAACTCAGCATGTCTAGCAACGTCCCTAGGAAGTAAAGATATATAACCAACGTTTCTGGCCTGAGCCCTTCTTCAAGGTTTGAGAAAAAAGCAGACAAGTCAAGTCAAGTTTATTATCAACTGGTTGCACCCGATGAAACAGCGTTCTCCAGTCCTCGGTGCAAAACGAGCAGACACTCAACCAGACATGAAACACATGCAGACAAACATAACCATATAACTATTTACAGCACAGTAACAGGCCATTTCGGCCCTTCTAGTCAATGCCAAACATCTTCTCCCACCTAGTCCCACTGGCCCGCATTCGGCCCATAACCCTCCATACCTCTCCTGTTCAAATAGCTATCCAAATTTTCCTTAAATATTAACATTGATCTTGCTTCTACCACCTCTGCCGGAAGTTCATTCCACACCCCCACCATCCTCTGTGTGAAGAAATTCCCCCTCATGTTTCCCCTAAAGTTTTCCCCTTTTACTCTCAATCCGTGCCCTCTTGTTTGCATCTTCCCCATTCTCAATGGAAAAAACCTGTCCACATTGACTCTATCCGTCCCCCTTAAAATTTTGAGTATCTCTATCAAATCACCCCTTGATCATCTACACTCCAGGGAATAAAGTCCAAGCCTGCTCAACCTTTCCCTGTAACTCAAACCCTGAAACCCCAGCAACATTCCCGTAAACCTCCTCTCCACTCTCTATATTCTGTTTATAGCTATCCGATAATTCGGCAACAAAAACTGCACACGATATTCCAAATTTGGCCTCACCAAAGCCTTGTACAACTTCAACATAACATCCCAATTCCTGTACTCAATACTCTGATTTATGAAAGCCAACATACCAAATGCTTTCTTCACCACCCTATCTACATGTTATTAAACTTTCAGAGAATTATGCTCCACGCCTCCTAAATTACTTTGTTCCACTGCACTCCTCAATTGTCTACTATTTAACATGTTTGACCTGTTTTGATTAGTCCTACCAAAATGTAGCACCTCACATTTATCAGTACTAAACTCCATCGGCCATCTTCTAACTGTCCTATATCACCCTGTAAGCTTTGAAAATCTTCCTCACAGTCCACAACACCGCCAACCTTTGTATCATCTGCAAATTTACTAATCTAATTTGCTACCCTTTCATCTAGATCATTAATATATATGAAAAACAGCAGTGGACCCAGTACCGATTCCTGAGGCACTCCTCTCGACACCGGCCTCCAATTTGACAAACAATTTTCCACCACTACTGTCTGGTATTCCCCCACCATTGCTGAATCCATTTCACTACTTCATCATTAATACCTAATTCTTCCAGCTTCCTTACTAATCTCTTATGGGGAACCTTATCAAAAGCCTTACTAAAGTCCAAATAGACAGCATCCACTGCCTTCCCCTCATCAACCTTCTTAGTAACCTCCTCGAAAAACTCTATAAGATTTGTGAAACATGATCTGCCCTGTACAAATCCATGCTGACTACTCTAAATCAATCCTTGCCCTTCAAAATAGTTGTATATACCATCTTTAAGAACACTTTCCATTAATTTACCCACCACTGATGTCAGACTTACAGGCCTATAATTACCATCTTTACTTTTGGATCCTTTTTTGAACATCAGAACAACTTGAGCCACCCTCCAGTCCTCTGGAATCTCCCCCATGGCCAGTGACTTTTTAAATATTTCCATCAACGCTCCTCAGGGTCCGAGGGAATATTTTGTCAGGACCTGGAAATTTATTCACCTTGATCTTTTTTAATGTAATCTAACACTACCTCCTTATTAATCCTTATATTATCCATGACCTCCCTACCATATTTCTTCACTTCATCTAGCTCAATATTCTTTTCCTTATTGAATACTGAAAAAAAATCAATGAAAATTTCTCCCATCTCCTCTGACTTCTCATGGAGCCTACCCCCTTGATCTGCAAGGGGCCCAATTTTATCCCACACTATTCTTTTACTTTCAATATACCTATAGAAACACTTTGGATTTATTTTGATTTTGCCTGCCAAAGCAGCTTCATATCTCCTTTTAGCCTTTCCAATTTGTTTCTTAAAGATTTTTTATACACTCCTTATATTCCTCAAGCAATTCACCTATTCCCTGCTGTTTATACCCGTTGTACACATCCCTCTTCCTCCAAGCCAAGTTCCCCATATCTTTTGAAAGCCAAGGCTCCCTACAGTTTCCAGCCTTTCCTTTAATTCTCACTGTGGTGAATGTCTGCCAAGTTGCTTGTCTCCCCTCTGGCGAGCCTTGCATTATCTCTACTGTTAAGGACACTCTACTTGGATATAACTGTATATGCATCTATTGTCTTTCATTATTGTACTACGAGTTTCTGCTAATAAAAGCCATGATTATTGTTTGACCACATCGTCTTTGTCTACTTCATCAACTAGCACTTCAATTTTATAGCAGAAACCTGGGGAAAGTGATGCTGCCTATGCACTGGCCCTCGACTCACTGGCAAATGAATGTGATGTCAAGGCAGTCAATGTGCAACAACACTGCAATGCCTTGAAGCTGGATCCTTTAGTCAACGGGGTTGACTCCAGTTACATCTGACAGAGGCTGCTGGAGGCGGAGCCCTTAACCTACTACCGGGCAGTCACTCAAGCCAAAACCCTGGTAAGTGCCTGGCTCGATTTGCTACCTGCAGCTATTGTGGGAAACTCAGCCACTTTGCTAAAGCATGCAAGGCGAAAAATACTCCCACTGATAATAAGAAGAAGAAAAGCACCAAGAAAATGTGTCCTGGAGCTGCAGGAATGGAAGACAACTGTGAAAAGTGGGAATCTTCAGACGAGCAGGCTGAATCGACTTCAAGTGACGGCGAGGTGAGATCCCCTGTGATAGCTCAATTGACTCCAAAGCTTGGGAGATGCTATGGACTGGAACAGTCGACTATGAAGGGAGAGGTGAATGATGAGACTCTTGATTGTCTAATAGACTCGGTGAGTGCTGACAGCTACATCCACGAGGGAGTTGCCAGAGACTTAAATTTGTGGAGATATCCAGTGAACCAAAAGATATCGATGGCTTGTAGTGAACTGATAAAAACTGTACGGGACAAGTGTAAAGTTACTTTAAATTTGCAGGGACATTGCCTGGCTGATGTGTGGCTCTTTATTATGCCGGAGCTCTGCGCCCCTGTGGTACTGGGGTTAGATATTCAATCTCAGATGAACAGTGTAGTGTTAAATTTCGTTGGGCCACTACCCACACTTACCATCCCCAGTGCTAGTTATTGCGGTCTGTCCGCATTAAAGATCAAAGTTCCCTCCCTTTTCAGTGATTTATCCCCCGAGTCTCAGCCGATTGCCACTACGAGCCGTTCTTACTGCAAAGAGGATCGTGAGTTTATCAAAGCTGAGACCCAGAGATTGCTTAAAGAGGGAGTAATTGAACCCAGTAAGAGTCCGTGGCGAGCCCAGGTGGTAGTCGTGAAAAATCACACTAAGAAACGACTGGCTATTGACTACAGCCAGACAATCAACCGTTACACTAGGATGCCTACCGCCTGCCAGGCATCAATGAAATGATTAATCAGATAGCGCAATATAAAGTGTACTCCACTATCCACCAAATCCCCATTAAAAAAAAAGAATGACCCTTTACAGCCTTTGAAGCTGATAGGGGGTTATACCAGTTTAAAAGGGTACCTTTTGGAGTCACTATTGGTGTGTCAGTGTTTCAGAGGGAAATGGATAAGATTGTAAGGACGTATGAGTTACAGGGTATGTTTCCCTATCTGGATAATGTCACTATCTGTGGGAAAACACAGGCTGAGCACGACAACAACTTAAAATTTTTTTTAACAACAGCTAAAAGAACTCAATCTTACATTTAACGAGGGCAAATGTGTGTTCAACGAGACAGAGCTACGCATTCTGGGCTACATTGTCCGCAAGGGCGAAATCCGCCCCAACCTGGAAAGAATGGCCCCTCTTAAGAAGTTACCACCCCCAAACTCAGCAAAAGCCCTTAAAAGGTGTATGGGATTCTTTTCCTACTACTGCAAATGGGTTCGGGACTATGCCACGAAGGCACGCCCTATGTTTGACACTAAATCTTTTCCTCTCTCTCCAAAGGCCTTGAAGGCTTTCGAGAGAATTAAAGCTGACATTGCCAAAGCTGCACTCTCGTCCATTGACGAGGATGTCCCATTCCAAGTGGAAACTGATGCCTCCGATTGTGCCTTGGCAAGAACCCTTAATCAAAAGGGCAGACCTGTAGCATTCTTCTCCCGCATGTTACGCGGACCTGAGCTTAAACATCCTGCCATTGAAAAAGAAGCCCAGGCTATTATTGAAGCTGTTCGCTACTTGAGACACTTTCTAGCGGGCAGAAAATTTACTCTTGTCACTGATCAGAAATCTGTAGCCCACATGTTCAGTACTAAACACAAAAGTAAAATCAAGAACGATAAGATGGCACACTGGCAAATAGAACTCTCAACTTATAATTATGAGATCCAGTACAGACCGGGCAGATTAAATGTTCCCTCTGACGCATTGTCACGATCTGCTGCTGGTGCTCAGCTGGAGGGGCTCAAAAAGATTCATAGCAGACTGTGCCACCCAGGAGTCATGAGATTCTTCCACTATATAAGGGCTAACAACCTTCCTTACTCTCTGGAAGTCAAGAAACTGTCCTGTTTGTGCAGAATGCAAACCGCAATTCTTCAAAGCTCCAGAGGCCACTCTCATTAAGGCAACCCGACCTTTTGAGAGGATTAGCTTAGATTTTAAAGGAGCGTTACCTTCCAACAACAAAAATGTATATTTCCTAACTAATTGACGAATATTCCTGGTTTCCCTTTGCGATACCCTGCCCTGACGTCTCGTCAGCGCCTGTTATTAAGTCACTTGACAGAATTTTCATAATTTTTGGTTTTCCCAATTACAGTCATACAGATAGAGGCTCAGCATTCATGAGCGCTGAACTGCGGTGAGCCCTGCTACGAAAGGGGATTGCCACCAGCCGTACCACGAACTACAACTCTCAGGGCAATGGGCTGGTTGAAAGGGCTAATGCTACAGTCTGGAAGACTGTTAATCTTGCTTTAAAAACACATGGTTACCCTGTTACCCGGTGGCAGGAGGTGCTGCCTGAGGCACTACATTCTATTCAGTCATTATTGTGTACTGCAACAAATCAAACACCTCATGAACTTATGTTTGCCTTTCCAAGGAAATCAGGAACTGTGATGGACTGGCCAGCCTGGCCAGTTTATCTGAGCCTGGAACCGTGCTGCTGAAGAGCCACGCTCGGGCACGTAAAACTGACCCCCTAGTCCAACCAATTCAGCAACTGCATACTAACCCCAACTACGCTCATGTTAAATTTCCAGGTGGGAGTTCTGACACTGTACCCCTAAGAGATCTGGCCTCGCCTGGTTCTCCTCGCCTGGTTTGCCCCTTCCTCGCACCCCTACTCAGAGTGAGCCTGAGAGGTTGGACTCACCCCCCCCCCCCCCCCCAGCCTGTGACCCCTAGTAAGCTTTCAGATGGCCATGCTGAGGCTCTACTGCCTCACGCTG
Organism: Narcine bancroftii; assembly: GCF_036971445.1. Lineage (NCBI taxonomy): Eukaryota > Metazoa > Chordata > Chondrichthyes > Torpediniformes > Narcinidae > Narcine > Narcine bancroftii. Next base: position 349,397,927 of record NC_091470.1, read on the forward strand.
GCGATTCTGGAGCAGGTCCAGAAGCCAATCCTTCCCACACTACAGACCCAGGACCTGTACATGTTCCCAAGGTTGCAAAGGAGTCACCTGTTTTGAGACAAGGACCAGAATTCGTAAACAACCTGATATTCGTAAAACATCTAATTATATTTTGATTGCTTGCTAGATACTGGCGTATTTTGGCTGTTAGAGTATCTCAAGGCCAAACATGATATCCATGTATCACTTGCTTCAGTCTCTCCTAGCAGCTGTCCTTTTGATTTTAACCTTTCTTCTGCCGGGGGGAGACTGTAGTGAATGTCTGCCAAGCTGCCTGTCTCCTCTCTGGCGAGCCTTGCTGTACTAACATTGGCTGTGCATTATCTCTACTGTTAAGGACACTCCCCTTGGGTATAACTGTATATGCACCTATTGTCTTTCATTCTTGTACCATGAGTTTCTGCTAATAAAAGCCATGATTATTGTTTGACCACATCGTCTTTGTCTACTTCATCAACTGGCACTTCACATAGCGACTTTATGCTCTCAAAATTTCTCCTTTATATAACCTCCATTTATCTGCTACATCTTTCCCTGAAAATACCTTATCCCAATCCCACATCTTTTCTCATCCCCTTGAAATTTACTTTCTTCCAATCAAGAATCTCAACCTTTTGGCCCATCTCTATTTTTTTCCATTACTAACCTAAAACTAATAGTATTGAGATCACTAGACCCAAAGTGTTCCGCAATACAAACCTCTATTATATGTAGGCAGGACAAGTATTCAGATATACCAATAAATGAATAAGTACATATTCCTTCATGAATATAAAAGTCTCGGATGGTTAGTGCGAATGGTTCTTTTGGTTGTCCCACTAAATTGGCCATTCAATGTCCTGGGATAGGAATGAGGGTTTGGCTTTTCACACTTGACCATTCCTAACTAGGATACTGAACGTTTTCACACTAGCAAGGAGCCATTCCCAGGGTTAGGGCTGTTCTACTTTCTACTGGTGATATCATGACCTGCCCTAAATCCTGATCAATGTATTATGATCTTATATTCAAACAAAATTAATCATGCCTAATTATAACATAAGCTTTATGTAGAGCACAGTATGAGCCCTTCAGCCCCTGTTGTTGATGTGCTGACCTATATTAGGGATCGTCGATAAATAAATAGCAATAGTGGACAATTTATATCGTGTGGGAAAGTTGGGAGCGCTATCACTTGCAGTTTATAAATACTGTAGGAAAAAGCAATGGCAGGCCTGCCCTCCCAGAATTCCGTGCAGCAAAGAAAGGGCTGCATGCACAGAGCATGCATGGAGGAGGTTTCTCTGCCACATGGCCTTCTGGGAAGTCAGGTTCTCTATTGCTTTTCCCCCACGGTCTTTATAAATTGTGCACTAGCGCTACACTGTTTAAAAATTGTCCACTATTGCTATTTATTGCTCTCCTGCTGCGGCAAAGTTTGTACCTTCATTTTAATTTTTACTTCACATTCCTGCAGTCATCCTAAAACTTGGGTCATTTCAATCCCACAGTGCAATTGGCCATTTCACACTTGCATGATTGCATCACCGCCCCCTGCAGTCATTGATGATTATACTAGGGGTCGAGGCCATCAATCCCCGGCGTGAGCTGACATCATCTGACGCCAGCGTTGAGCTGATTTTGCCTTCACACTGGACACCTTAAAAGCCAATGGCCATTAATTCCTTGGCTCACTTGCAAGTGTGAAAAAGGCTTATGATGCAACTGGCAAGAATGCTCTCAATTCAGGTCCTGTAGAAGGTTGACATAATGCTGGCTAGTAGCCTTGCCCACTTCAGTCCTCGCAGGAAGTACGGTCACTTTTGCGCCTTCCTGACAAGTGAGGAGATGTATCTCCACTATAGGTTACTAGTTAAGAGAACTCTAAGGATATAGTCCTCTCTACTCTCTACTACAGAGTTGTTGATGTGTGGTCAGTCATAATCCTCCTGAAATCCACGGTCATCTCCTTCGTCTTGTCCACATTGAGACTCAGGTTGTGCACCATATCATGGGATTTTCCACCTCTTCTATGTTGCGTGACTCATCATTGTTGCTGTTGAGGCCAGCTACTGTGGCGTCATCTGGAAACTTGCTGACACGGTTCGAGATGGATCCGGCAATGCAGTCGTGGGTCAGTAGCGTGAGTGGGCTGAGCCCACAGTCCGGATGTGCACCAATGCTCCATGAGATGGTGGTCTCAATGCCAAGCTGAAGTCAATGAACTGCATCCTGGCGTATGAGCCATTGTTCTTCAGGTGGGCCAGGACGGAGCGAAGTGACAAGGCTATTGCACTGTCTGTGGCACGATTTCTTCTTCAGGTACATTGAAATTTGGTCCAGCGTCTCTGGGAGGTGTGATTTGATGCATTCTATCACAGATGATCAAAGGATTTCATGATGGTGGAGGTCAATGCCACAGGGCAGTTGTCATTGAGGCTTCTAAAATACTCAGTTGCTTCACTATGAAATGTCTTCGTGGGATACTTACCCTGAAGAAGTTCTCTTCTCTTCGAGAGAGTTCTGTAAGAATTTTTCTCTCTCTCTCTCTGCTCCCCATTTGCACTCCCTGCTTTCCTGCTTTTCACTCTTTCATTGAAGAAGGGCACAGGTCTCAAACATCGGATGTACATCTTTACCTCCTATGGATACTGCGAGACCTGCTGAGTTCCTCCAGCATTTCTGCGTTTTTATAGCAATCACACTGTCAGCACCTGAGGAAATAGATTTTCCTGATCTATCTTATCATGTTTAATGATCTCAGACACCTCAATTAGGTTCCCGGCAAAGGTGATCAAGATCAGTGCCCTGAGCTTCATTGACTGGCGCATCTTCAAATGCTACATCAAACCTCACCTACATTTTGTCTGTAGCCACTGCCTCACTCATCCACTGACAATGCCCGTAGACCATGACAGCTTTACAAGCCTGTCCCTTTTTTGCTAGGCCTCACCTTCATGCCTTATAGTTTACATGCACTGCTAGCTTCAACATATCTGGCTCTCAGCAAGGCATTGAAGTGCACATTCGGAGTTGGCAGAAATGGGATTGTGGAACAACGGCATCCTCCCCCCACAAGCCCCTCTACCAACCCAATCACTACCAATGGAGAGACAAAACAAGGAGTATCCTTAGACAGAATCCTGCATCTGACATCTCTGCTCATCCTACCAGCATTTTTATTTGCAGGTTGCTGAGGGTGTAAGTATTCACCTCACAATTTCACCCTCTCTTCATCATAACCTTACCCTTGAGTTTTTTCTTTAAGCAAGAACCACAACCTGTGCAGTTCATGATCATGACGATAAATGTGGTCAATTTGACATCCCCATCCAGATGTTGACAGTGTAATATCTGAGGCTGGGCTTCTAGGACCCAGGGCTTCTTGGGGGCTGGGAATGGTGGTGGCTGATGAAAGGTTGGAGATGAGCCTTGAGTTGTGATTTGGTGGGTGGGTGCACAAATAAGAACAACATTTTACACAGCTCCACTGCTGAATTGTGAATGGTTTAACTTGACCTTTGAATACATTGATCAACACCTTAATAGTGAACACTGTGAATAAAGTCAAGATTAGTTGTGTGGTGATATGTGCCCAGTAGGTCACTAAGGTTAATGGCTCTGCTGTAAGAGAGAGAGATGTTTTGCAGATATTGGTAGCACCAAAAGTGACGCAGTCCACAACTTCAGCTGCTGAGGACATGGGAAAAGACTTAAAAGAACCATAGAAGATCACAGAACAGAAACAGGCCCTTCAGCCCTGCTGAACTATTCTCCTGCCTCGTCCCACTTACCTGCACCCAGTCCATAGCCCTCCATACATCTTCCATCCGTTTACCTGTCCAAATTTGTATTAAATGTTAAAATTGAGCCTGCATTCACCACGTCAGCTGGCAGCTCATTCCACAGTCCCATTTCTCTGTGTGAAGAAGTGTCCCCTGATTTTACTCCTAAACTTTCCCATTTCACCCTTAATCTATGTCCTCTTGTTTGTAGCTCACCTACCCTCTGTAGGAAAGTCAGTAGTAAAATGCTGGTGTAAAGTGTATAAGGTGTGTTGCCCGATAAGATTACAAGGCTGTAGAGAAGCCTGCATGGAGCTCATTTTCCCAGCCATTTGTCAAGTTCGTTTATTGTCACATTATTACTGGTACTTTAAGAAGGATTTGCTCTGCGAGCAGTCCAGCAAGTCTAACTTGCATATAATAATGCAAAGAAGAGCACAAGCACGTCACAGTGCAGTGAAAAAAAATCAGTGGGTATATAGGAAAGGCAGCATGGGACAGTGTAGATGTACAAAGGCTGTTTCCCATGATGGGCAAGTCTTGGACCAAAGGGCACAACTTCTGGATTGAAGGGTGTCCGCTTAGAACAGAGATGCAGAGGAATTTCTTCAGCCAGAGGGTGGTCAATCTGTTGCCACAGGTGGTTGTGGAGGCCAAGTCATTGGTTTGATTTAAAACAGAGATTGATAGATTCTTGATTAGCCAAGGAATCAAAGGTTATGGGAAGAAGGCCGGACAGGGGGGCTAAGTGAGAAAATTGATCAGCTCGTGATTAAATGGCGGGGCAGACTCAATAGGCTGAATAGACTATTTTTGCTGCTGTGTAATGGTCATATGTCCATTCAGAAGCCTGATGCCTGTGGGGAAGAAACTCTTTGAATCTGTTGGTGTGTGAACCTGCTATTACCAGGCTGAAGACTATTCGGTTCATTGTGTTCATGCATGGAACGGAATTAAAGACCAATCTAGCCTTACCCCTCTTTCATCTTTGTGGATTGCAAAACTTCAAGTGCTGAAGGGGCATCAAATGTCCCACTTTGCTGAATTGGAGATGGCCTTGATATTCTGAGGATTTGATTCATGAAACCACTTGGGATGTGTGGTGGTTGCAAGCAGTTTATTAATTTAAATTATTTGAGAGTTATATTATTGAAACATAAACTGTGTTTGGATTTGTTGATAGAAATTGAGTAGAGAGGTTTTATCAGAATGACTTTATTATACAATGTGTTAAAAGAAGAAATAGCAAAGACAAGGTCATAATTGGATGTTCATCTCATTATTTGCTTGCTCAGTCTGCACTATAATAACGATATAAGTTACCCTCTGTTTTGTACCGTATTGAACAATTTGAGTGAAATACTCCCTAATCATCACTTTTAATTCTGTGGAAAAGAAATGTGAAATCTCTAGTTTTGAAATATATTGTATAAATAAATCTTTCCCAGATCATGCAAAAACTTAAACACTTGGTGACCATGGAAGTTCCTGACCTTTCAGCAATAGGTGTTTCAACCTCCCCTTCTCATTAATCCTCACCTTTCCTTTACAGTGACTTCCTTAGAGAAGAGCTTGCAAGCTCTTGGGACATCTAATGATGCACAAGAGCTCAGAGATGGACTGTGAGTCAATTTTTGATATAGATTTTCATGAAAAGACTAATGGCTTTGTCTGCTGTTATGCTCCAGTTGCATTGTGTAATTTTATATCTGTGAGTAATGGACCCATACAAAATGGTCATCGATTCACCACTGTAAAACTGGACTGAGAAAGCTCATAAAACCATCATAATGTGAAATTTAAACCTAATTTTGCCTTTTCCATCATGAATTTTAACCATGTTGGTAGGAGTTGAAATAAAGGACAATCTATTCTTGAATATAGAAACTGCCACTCATTTTAATAAGTGTTTCAAACTGATTTTGCTCGGGGCAAGTTGATAAGATGCAATTACCCTTTAATAAAGATGAATGAATTGTTGGATGCATTAGGCTAAGGGAAGTAACTTTTTATTAGTATTCATTTATTTTGGTTTGCTGAAAATATATATCTCAAACCTAATAACCCAGAAATTACGCTATTTTTCTTTTTCATTTCTTCTAATTACTGACAGTGAAAGATATTCAGTAAATAATGTAGCTTGAGGACAGATAGAGTAGTGGCCATGTACATTGTACATGAAGCTACCCTTTAACCTAAACGAGAACAACTCTGGTGGAGGACTACTTTAGGCTCAGGCCTAATCTTAAAAGCATTCAGATTTAATCTAACCTTGGCCAAACTGTTTCCGGAGGTGATAAGGTGTCACTGTGGGCATGAACCAGTTTCAGTTCTGACATGTTCCTGATTCATGTCTGAGACCACCCGCAAATTGGAGAACCAAAACCTCATCTTCCGACTGGGCACACTCCAATCACATGGCATTAACATCAATTTCTCTGATTTCCGTTAAACATCTATCGCCTTCTGCCCCAGCTCGCGCTCTCTCTCTCTCTCTTTCAGCATTTTTATGGTTTAACACCGCCTTGAAGGTGGCTCAATGAAAAGAAAAAAAAGTTGAAATTACCTTTATATGCAGAAGGCCTACAAGGCAGATCCAGCGTTGCTTTCAACTCAGCAGCGTCTGGAGCCATCTTCTGGAGCTGAGGGAGGCAGGGCGAGTGGTGCAGTAGCTCCACCTGTCGCCGTGCCATCATCTGTACCTGCCAAGAAGGGAAAGCCGCCTACACCTGAAATGGCGACTGAAGGGCAGGTAAGATCACTGGTGTTCAAGAGTTCAAGGAGTCTTAGGACTCAGTCAGATCTCCTGAGCAATGTAATTAGCTTTATTACGGTATATAGGATTTTAAAAATCCCGCTCCTGGTCGCGGGCTGATGATGTCAGCCTGACGTTATCAGCCTGCCCCCTTCGCAGTCGCTTTTAGCGGCATTGCCTTCGCGGAGAAGGTGAAGGGAGCCACTCCACCGCTGACTCTACCCCCCCAGGTTGATCGGAGTCTGCTCCCTGAATCTGTCTTCACAGCTTTCACAAAGTAAGTTAAGCAATGTAACTTTTTTTCACTACAAAAAGGCCTCTCTGTCTCTTTCTCTCTCTCTCCCCTTTTCTCTCTGCCAACTTCCTGTGGCTGGAAAGCCAAAATCCATTCTCACCTCTCATCTTATATCCAATTAACACCTTTTGTTGGTACGGACAAAATACCAGTTGTCAGTCTCTTTATTCTTGCACCTTCCTCTTTTTTGCTTATTCCTTGAAGAAGAACTCAGGCCCAAAACATTGGTGATATAATTTTACCCTCATAAGGATGCTGCTAGAGTTTCTCCACACATTTCTGTGTGTTTTCACCTGATTTATGTGCATCTGTGGAATCTTACGCGTTTTTTTTTCTCTCTCTGCACAATTCATTTGGTCTCGTTTTATAGCTTTATAACTTTGTATACGTTGCAACAAAAATTTACCAATGGAGCCAGTTAATGGTTAATTATTTTTGTGGTTGTGTATGACTGCAAGGAATAAATGGAAATTTAACTAAGCCCAGAAAGCTTCGAAACTAATGTTGCAACTTTGAAGTTGCTACCTGCCTTCTGGTGGGGTTGTTGGACAACTTTTAGAAAATTGAAATTAGATCAGGCCTTGTTGGCTTATGTCAAACATGTAAAATTATATATTTTACAGGTTGTTAATTAATGCATTATGTTTAATGCTGTTTAGTTTATGATTGAAATTAATTATTTAATAGAGCCTTCTTTGCATAACTTCACTAAACAGTGCCTCCCTATGGATATGCTGGCTTCTTATGGATGAAAGTAAATTTAATAATAATTGGACATTTTAAATTAGGTTTCATTTTTCCAGAAATTAATTTACAATTGTAATTAAATGCACCCAAACATGTAAATTTGAAGTGTTTTCAATTTAATTGTAGTGTGTAGCGGCAGCTTCGCTGCTACTGAAAGAACACACAACCAGACGGGTTGAGCTCAATGAGCAGAAAACCAGTTTATTGCTGGCTGCCGGGCTGGACTTATACTCCCAGCCCGGATCTGGCTGAGAACCGCGCTGGGGGGGCGCCAACGTCACTTGGGCGTCACGTGGTCCCCCATTGCGGGCTTCTGAGGCCAGTGCTGAAAAGAAGGAGACACCCCCGACGGTGCCATTTTGTCCGGCCGCGTGGATTCCAAGCGGGGCCGGTTCACCTGCCTAATGGCATGCCGACACACAGCCCCCCCCCCCCCCCCTCAGAACTGGCGCCAATGTACTTTTTAAGCTGGATGGCCTCGCTTCTTGGGTTGGGCCACAATCACTGGTTCTATAGGGTTGAAGTGAGCTGGCTTCAGCCTGTCCACAGTAAACAGAGTCCGCCTGCTGCCGATGTCCAGCATGAACGTAGACCCTGAACGCTGGACAACCCTGTACGGCCCCTTGTAAGGTCTCTGCAGAGGTGCCGCGGGCGGGTCCAGCCGAATAAAAATGTACTCTGTGGAGTGTAGCTCACTGGGGACGTAAGATGGCCGTGTGCTGTGTCTGGGTAGTGGTGGGGCTGCGAAAGAGTCCAAGTGGGCCCGGAGGCGGGGAAGTAGCTCTTGCGGCGACCACTGGGGGTTGTGAGGCGCATTGATGAACTCACCGGGCAATGCCAGCGGTGCGCCGTAGACCAGCTCAGTTGATGATGCCTGCAGATCCTCCTTGGGTGTGGAGTGGATGCCCAGGAGCACCCAAGGCAGTTCGTCCACCCAGTCGGGACTGGTGAGTCGGGCCATAAGTGCCAACTTAGGGTGGCGGTGCAGACACTCACCAGCCCATTGGTCTGCGGCTGATAGGCCATGGTGCGGTGTAGCTCTATCCCCAACCTGTAGGTGAGCTGTGCCCAGAGCGCAGAGGTGAACTGGGAGCTCCGATCATTGATGAGATGATTCGGAATGCCGAACCGGGTGACCCAACCGTGCAACAACGCTCGGGAGCAGGAATCCGTGGAGGCGCCCGGCATCGGGATCACCTCGGGCCAACGAGTGGTGCGGTCTACCACCATGAATAGGTAACAATTACCCCAGGAAACTGGTAAGGGCACAACTATGTCCACGTGAATGTGGCTTAACCGTTCCCAGACGTGCTCGAACTCTTGCACGGGCGCCCTAGTGCCTGTGCACCTTGGACATCTGGCAATGGGTACATGTTCTGGTCCAGCCCGCGATCTGCTTCCGCAACCCATGCCAGATGAACCGCTCTGCCACCATATGGACCGTGGATCTGATGGATAGGTGCGAAAGGTCGTGGATGTGATGGAAGACTTGCTTGCTCCACTGCTGGGGAACCACTGGCTGTGGGGTGCCATGGAGACATCACACAGGATGGTGCCTTCGCCGCTAGGAGTCAGGAGGTCTCGGAACTGCAGGCCCGTGATGGCAGTCCTGAAGACCAGGACCAGGTGTCAGCGCGCAGATAGCCGGTCATGAGAGTGCATTGGCGACCATATTGTCCTACCCTGCTTTGTGCCGAATGTCAGTGGTAAACTCCAACATGAAGGAGAGGTGACGCTGTTGGCGGGCCAACCAGGGATACTTTGCCGTTGCGAGAGCCTGAGTGAGGGGTTTATGGTCAGTGAAGATGGTAAAAGTCCTCCCCTCCAAGAACTAGCAGAAATTCCAACTGCCAGGTACATACCCAGTAACTCACGGTCAAAGGCGCTATACTTGCACTCTGGTGGGCGGAGAAGCCAGCTGAAGAATGCCAGTGGCTTCCATTGTCCATTCACCTGCTGCTCCAGGATGGCGCTGACGGCTGTGGCAGAGGCATCGACGGAGAGTGCCATATGCAGGTCAGTGTGCGGTCGGTGAGCATGGTAGCCTTCGCGAAGGCATCCTTGGTGGCCTTGAATGCACTGCGGGCCTCTGTGGTTCAGGTAAGCAGTTTGTGCTTGGCTGTGATGAGGGCGAATAGCGGCTGCATGATGCGTGCGGCTCCTGGGATGAATCGGTTGCAGAAGTTGACCAGACCCGCGAACTCCTGCAGCCCCTTGAGGTTGACCTGGCGTGGGAACTCCTTGATAGTGGCGGTCTTCGTAGCGGCAGGTGTGGCTCCTTCGGCCGTGATGGTATGGCCCAGGAACTGCATGGACTCTTTCCCGAACTGGCACTTGGCTGGGTTGATGGTGAGGCCAAAGTCAGCCAGCCGTGAGAAGAGGGTGCACAGGTGGGCCTTGTGTTGCGCCCAATCCCTGCTAGCGACGTGGATGTCGTCCAAGTAAATGAAGATGAAATCCAGGTCCCTGCTCACTGAGTCCATGAGGTGCTGGAAGGTCTGAGTGGTGTTCTTTAGCCCGAACGGCATGTGATGGAATTCGAACAAGCCGAAAGGGGGATGATGGCCATCTTGGGTATGTCCTCAGAGTGCACCGGGATCTGGTGATATCCGCGCACCAGGTCAACCTTGGAGAAAACCCTTGCAACCATGCAGGTTGGCCGTAAATTCCTGGATGTGACGGATGGGGTAACGGTCAGGAACTGTCGCCTCGTTGAGCCGTCGATAGTCTCTGCAGGGGCGCTAGCCGCCTGAGGCTTTCAGGACCAGATGGAGTGGCGAGGCCCACGGGCTTTCAGGGTGCTGAATGATCGCCAGCTCCAGCACATGCGAAAACTCTTCCTTCGCCACCTGGAGCTTGTCTGGTGGGAGCCGGTGTGCCTTGGTGTGAATAGGTGGGCCCTGGGTGGGGATGTGGTGGAACACCCCATGGCGCGGTGAGGCAGAGGAGAACTGTGGCCTGAGGAGGGCTGGAAACTCATTCAGGATTCGCTGGAACTCGTCTCTGGGCATGCTGATCTTGGCCATCTGCATCTGCTCTGTGCAGGAAGCGTCGAGGCGAACAGCCTGGAAAGTCCGGACGTCTACCTGACACCTACCTCGAATGTCCACCAGGAGGCCGTGGGCGAGGAGGAACTCGGCACCCAGGATGGCGGTTGGAAGGGACAAGACGATGAACCTCTACGAGAACTTTCGCTGGCCGATCTGGAAGTGGACTGTCTTGTTCCCATACTTCCGGATCTCTGTTGTGTTGGCCTCACAGAGGGGAGGTCCTCGAGGTCGGTTCCTGGACTCTGATTAGATTTTAATAAATATATTTCAGTTTTCTTTTCTTTTTCTTTGGCTCTCCTCAAGAAAGTAGGCTGATCTGGGCCCCAGTGTCGACGAGGAAGCACTGGCCACTGACTGAGTCCCGCAGGTAGAGGAGGCTGTGTCCTTGTCCATCTGCCACAGCCATTAACAGCAGCCATCCTGCTCGTTTCCCTGGAATGAGCAGGGCTGATGACACTTCCGAGATTTGGCTCCCCAGCGCTGGTGGTAGAAGCAGATCCCCGGAGTGTATGCCATGTCCCTGGTTATGCTCGGTGGCCCCTGCAGGGGCCGGGTGTTCTACCCCAGCAATAGGGGCAGGCTTGGCGTGGTTATGCCTGTACCTCGTGACATGTGGACCATTGAGCCCTCCGGGAATCGCTTGAGCCATAGCACTTGGGCCTTCTGAGCAACCTTCCTCGGGCCAGTAACGGCCGGATGTCCTCGGGCAGATGGTCGAGGAAAATTCGCTCAAAGAGTGGGCAGTTGGTTTTTCATAACTATATTTATTCGTTCAACAAAGTTATTACATACAATAATAAAAATACATATTATGAACGATAACAAATTTTCCCCTCTCAGCCTACTCTCTTTAGGAGAGCCAAAGAAAAAGAAAAGAAAACTGAAATATATTTACTAAAATCTAATCAAGGTAAATCTAAATAAATATTCTAAATATAAAGACCACTTATTAAAAAAATTATCATGTAAAACATACGTAATTTTTTCCATTACTAAACAAGTTTTCATCTCATGATGCCATCTATTAATATCAATCACATTAGCATTTTTCCATGTACTTGGAACCTTGTACAATGTATATTGTTTTGCAACAGATAAAGCTAAATACACAAAAGCAATCTGAAATGTATCTAATCCTAAATCTTTCAAAGGATTCAACTCACACAACAAAAATATTGTCAGATCCAGAAGTATTTTGATCTTATACAAACGTTCCAAAAACAATTGAATTGCTTTCCAAAAAGATTGTATATGTACACATAACCAAACAGCATGAAAAAAAGTTCCAACTGAATTACCACATCTAAAACAAGAATCTGATTCACTAAAACCATATTTTTTAAAAGCTTTTCAGGTGTTAAATACAATTGATGTAAAAAATTGTATTTAACCATTGCATAATGGACATTTATCAATCTAGTAACACCATCATGACAGATATCTAACCAATCATCCTCAGAAAAAGTAAAGTTGATATCCCTTTCCCATTTAATCTTAGACCTATTCCATTCCTTTTTTTCCATACTTTCCTGTAATATTTGATATATCAATGAAATATATCCCTTCTTTGGTGCAATCACAAGAAAAGATTCAAATTTAGTCAATTTAGATAAAATCATATTTCTACCAAATATTTGTTTTACTAGAGATTGCAGCTGATAATAAACAAATAAAGAATTCTCATTAATACCAAAATCTTCCTTCATTTGATTAAATGATAAAATGTGACCTTCTTTAAAACAATCCCCCAAGTTTTTTATACCTTTAGATTTCCAATGTAATAAACATTGATTATACATTGAAAAAGGAATGTTGGTTATTATATAACGGTGATAGAACCTATCATTCTATTTTTCCTCATCCATAACTTCATTAAATGTTTTAGTATAGGCACATTATATTGTTGTAACAAATTTGTATTCCACCTAAACAAAAATTGATGTATTTCAAATTCAGAAATACTTGCCATCTCAATTTTAGCCCAACTAGGGAGCCGTACCAAATCCATTAATAAACTAATAAATTTAAATTGAGCTGCCTCATAATAATTTTGAAAATGTGATAAGGGTAATCCCCCTAATGCATATTTCCAGGTTAACTTATTCAAAGCTACTCTCGGAAATTTACCCCTCCATAAAAACTCCCTAACCATTTTATTTAAATCTTGAAAAAAAAATTTATCAAGTAAATACGGAATAGATTGTAACAAATATTGTATTTATCCTTCTCATTAAATTGATAGGTAAATCTTTCCATTTAATCAAATCAGTTTTAATTTTTTTCATTAATGGAGCATAATTTAATTTATATAAAGATTGATAATTAACATTCAAAATTATACCCAGATATTTAATTAGATCAGTCCACTTCAAATTAATAATATTTTTATAAACTGAATAATCTCCTTCACTTACCGGTAATATTTCACTTTTTTCCCAATTAACTTTATATCCAGAAAGACATCCATATTGTATTAAACATTCCTTCGAATGCAAAAGTGACTGAGCTGGGTTTATTAAATACACCAATACATCATCAGCAAATAAATTAATTTTATACTCCTCGTCTAAAACTTTCTTACCTTGTATCTGTGTATTTTGTCTTATCAACTGTGCTAAAGGTTCAATCACTAATGCAAACAAAGCTGGTGATAAAGGACAACCTTGACGAGTTGTTCGAGTTAACTTAAAAGATTCCGAAATCAAACCATTCATCAATACTCTAGCTACCGGTTTACTATATAGAGCCCTAATCCAACCAATAAAAGAAGGACTAAACTTAAATTTCTCCAAAACTTTAAACAAAAAATTCCATTCAACTCGATCAAATGCTTTTTCTGCATCTAAGGATATCACCATCGGATGATCTAAAGATTGTCGAAATCTATTAATCAAACTAATCACGCGCAAAATGTTATCTGAAGCATATCTATTCTTTATAAAACCTGTTTGATCAATATGAATCAACTTTAGTAAAAATTTAGCCAATCTATTCGCTAATATTTTAGCTATTATTTTATAATCTAGATTTAACAAAGAAATTGGTCTATATGAAGATATTTTCAAAGGATCTCTATCTTTTTTTAGGAATTACTGTAGTTAAAGCATTAGAACAAGACTAAGGTAAATCATAATATTCTCCAACTTGACGTAATACATCCCCAAACACTGTAAATAAATCATCATTAAAAATTTTATAAAATTCAACCGAAAATCCATCATCACCAGGCGATTTACCGTTCGGCATTTGCAGCATAGCCATTTTAATTTCTGAATCAGTAAATGGTTCATCTAACTCCTGTATATCTCCATCCTCTAATATCGGTAAATTCAACTGTGATTTAAAAAAATCAATCGATCCAGTTTCCTGTTTTCCTTCAGATGTATATAACTTCTTATAAAATGAGTAAAATTCATCATTAATCTCACGAGGTTTATGTAATAAAAGAATTCCGTCTAACCGCATTAATAGTCCTCGATATCTGTTCTTTCTTTAATTACCACGCCAATACCTTATGTGCTTTCTCTCCCCATTCGTAATACCATTGTTTAGTCCTATTAATCACGCATTCAAATTGATAAGATTGCAAAGTATTATATTTCATTTTCAGCCTAGATAATTCTATTTTTTGATCTTCTGTAGCATCTTTCTGAAATTCTAACTCATTGATCTGTTTCTCTAATTCGAGACTCTGATTCATCTGTATTTATGATATGACGATACTTGAAATGGCACAAACCTGTTTAATGGGGTCCTAAAATAGGGTTTCTCATTGCTTTTCATTTTCATTTGTCGAGGAATGAATAATTAATGTGCAGGGCATTGATTCTACCATTTCTGATGCTGATATTTGAATTGGATTGTTGGCTTTAACACAATGTCACTCAGTCTGATAGGCTGAGCTTACATTGATTCCCTGAAGACGTTCATCCGAATGTCCCCTCTATTTCCATTGCATCGATGACGGATTACCAGCACCTATTGTTGCCTTTCAACTATCACTGACATTGTTACTGACTTATTGCAAAGGGGCCATTGCAAGCCTTGCTCCATGTACTAGCAACATTTTTGATTTTGCCCCTTGTATTTCTAGGACTACTTTGTCCAGCAGCAATCACAGTATTGCAGAAATTCTGCAGCCTACATTGTGACTCACAACCTGCTCACTGTTCATCCTGTCTGCCCTGTTGCCCTTGTCACCTCCTTTCATCGGGTTTCCACACATTCTTCAAGATTAGTTTGGTTGCTGGCTGAACGAGCGCAAAATTTTCAACTGAGCAGATGTGATTTTTAAGATCAAGTAGCCTTGGAAGAAGGATAAAGATTGATATAGATCAGGATTTCCTTTTCTTGAGGGAGGAGTCAGGCCCAAAATGTCAGTAATGTATCTTTATCTTCTTAAGCACCACCAGTAGCCACAAAGACTAAGCTGAGGCTTTAATGTACAGAAGAACCTTGCTGGCCTGGATCCAGGTATAGGAATGGAGGGAAGGGAGAGGTGGCTTGACCTTTATGGCCCAGGACCACAGGGGAAGAGTCATAGGGTATGAGTCATCCGTGGGCGGGCCAGCTCCATATGTACAGTAGCCAACAGTAACTATATACAATGGAGGAAACCTATCACCACATACCTCCTATAGATGCTGTGAGACTGGCTGCGCTCCTTCAGCGTCTCTGTTTTTACTAAAATCAAGCATCTGAAGAATTCCATGTGTTACATGATTTCCTTTTTGACCAGGCATTTAGCCTTGTGCCTAGGGTGGCGAGATTTTAGACTTTTTAGAACTCTGTCCTCCATCTGGTGCTACCTCGATTAATTACATTAATTTGTCCTCCATTTTTGGGTATAAGCCCTTACCCCCCCAAATGGAGAACAGATTAGGGGACAGAAACCACAGAAATGACAAGGCAAATGCCACTTCCCTGTTAAATGCAGCCTGCTGGGGCCCGTGGGCCATGTGCGGCCACGTTTCTTTTGATGCACATTACGAGTGCCGGCTGACACATGTGTGATCGATTGGAGCACCGGGGCTGGCTGGCGCATGCACGGTGGGTTAGTTTCCTGTGGCTGGTTGGCGCGTCCGTGGTGGGCCCGAAGACAGAGGATTCAGGAATGCTCAGTGAAGGCACATAGTTCTGGTGCGATCTTCAGCAGTGCTTGCTCATTGACGTTGAGTGGAGTAGTTGTGGACTTTGAAGGAGGATGAGTGAGCTTCCATATTCACTTTTTTCAGTTCTTTATTTGCACTGTATGATATGTAATATGCGGAATGCTAAATCATTGAATAGGAAAAAGGCCTCGAGCAGAAAATCACTGATTTATGTTGAAATAGCTAGGTTTTTGATCGATTTATATAGTCAACAAAAGTTTTGTGCAAGAACTTTTATTTAATAAAATAACTAAGGTGCTTATCTGTTTGTATTTTTTGCTTTTGCAATATGGTTTAAAAACTTTTTTTGAAACGCACTGTACGTGTATATGGGATATATATGGTAACATGACCATGTCCTCAGGGCCAGCACCAAGGTGGGCATCCCCCCCCCCCCAAATGAGTTATTGTACTTCCCCCACCTACAGCACTAGTGTGAATAGCATAAGCACATGATATAAGAACTCTCCTCCCCCCATGTTGTCACCCTAATGCCCCCCCCCCCCCCATTAGACGATATGATGCCAAGCCTGCATGTCCTCCTTTTGTGTCTTATTTGCACATATACAAGATGCCTTTCGCTGCTGCGCGGAGACATCAAGCAGCCATACTTCTTGGGATTGCTCCCTGTGCTTTGTGACAGTAAGGGTAGTGTCATTGTCACAGAATCTTAGGATTTTAAAGCATGGAAACAGGCCCTTCATGCTGACCAAGCCAGTCTCATTTGCAAGCATTTGGCTCATATCATTCTGATTCATTACCTGTCTAAATGTCCATTAGCTGTGACAATTGTGCCTGCCTCTACCATTTCCTCTTGCAGCTTGATCTGAATACCTACCACCCTCTGTGTGAAAAGGTACAAAATACTGATTACTGTACTGAAGTGGGTCCAGTGGAGATTCATCAGGTTATTACCTGGATCGGAGGACTTTACTTACGCAAAGGGGTAGGATAGACGGGGTTTGCATTCCCTGGAGCAAAGCAGTCTGAGAGATGCTAAATTATAAGAGGCAGAGATGGAATGATTAGTTAAAATCTTTCTCCCTTGGACAGGAAATCAATAACAAGAAGGCAAAGGTTAAAGGTGAAAGAAAGGAGTTTGAAAAAGGGGACACACATGAGACGATAGACACTGGAATCTGGAGCAAAAAAAAACTGCTGGAGAAAGCGGGTGTGACAAGAGTTCGCAGATAATGGAATTTGAAGCAAAAATCACTTTTCTCTTATCACCTCTCCTTGGTTCACCTATCTCAGTGGTTCTCAACTTTTTTTTCCACTCACATGCCACCGTAAGTAATCCCCTCCTAATCACAGAGTACCTATGACATCCGTAGGTGCTCTATGGTTAATAAGGGATTACTTAAGGTGGTACATGATTGGAAGACAGAAGATTGGGAACCATTGGCCTATCCCTGATAGGTCCCTGTCCAACCACTCCCACTCTGCCCTCATTGTGCTGGTGATCACCCCTCTACACTCTCAGCTTTACCGCCATCTATTGGCATAATTCAGGAGCACCATTGAGGATTTACCATTTGCCTGGATGATATCACTTAGCATTCCTCAGTCGGGTCATCTCACAGACTTCAAACCCAGTCTCTCCTACCTCTTTGCGTAAGTAAAGTCCACCAATCCAGGCAATAACCTGATGAATCTCCACTGCACCCATTCCAGTACAGTAATCAGTATTTTGCACCTTTTCACACAGAGGGTGGTAACACAAAAAAAAATCTTGCGAAAGCATGGAAGCACTTCATTTTCTCCATCAATAATGCACTATAGTTGCAGGTGCACAATCTGCGAAACACATTGCACCAATTTGCCTGGGCTGCTTTGACCTCTCATAGTCCTGCAACTTCAAATACGAAGAAGAATAAAGTGGACACCTCCATCTGTGGATTCCCCTCTAAGTTGTCAACCGCCGTTCCTTCATCTTCTAGGGGTGGTGGGGGAGGGGGGGAAACAACCTTTCAACAAGCCTCAGGCCCGGAATATCAACCATTCTTTTTTTTTTCTCTGCCCGCTGAGCTCCTCCAGCGGATTATTCTTTGCTGCAGGTCGCAGCATCTCCTGTATGTCTCGAAGGGCCAGTGAAGGCAGCTGTCTTCACTATTCCATTGCTCGGGAGGCGAGAAGGTGCAAAATGTTGAGAAAAACAAACCTCGTTGATAATTAAGTAGCCGAAAGCTACCATGGTTTTTTTTTGTATGGAGACGTTCAAGTGCGGAATTAATCCTCAGCGTTTGAACTAGCATTAGTGAGTTAGAGATAAAAATATGGTTAAAAACTTTGGAGTCTTAGCTGCAGGGGCTGATGTCCTGTGACTGCAGATTAGGTTTCAAATGTGATATATTGCAGTGAAATATGGAAAAATGCAGGTTAAAATAAAGGTCAGATTCATATTATTGTAAGGCCATCCAATGAAAATGTCCGCTACCTATCTTCTAAGAGGATAGATTCACTAACATTTCAAAGCTGGACTTGTTCGTACTGCATCAAAAGACAAGCTAATATAGATTTCAGACATTGTCAGAGTGCATACATGACATCACATACAACCCTGAGATTTCGATTTCCTGCGGGTGAGGCAGAATTTCCACCTATTGGTAGTGCAAGAAAAAGTACGTAACCTGCACATGTCAAGAAATGTAGAAACATGAACAAACTGGCTGTGCAATATAGAGAAGAAAAACATCAATCAAGTGCAGAAAGGAGAGTCCTTAAATGAGTCCTGATGGAGTTTGTTGTTGAGGAGTCTGATGATGGAGCTGTTCCTGAACCTGGTGGGAGATGGTATTCATCAGAGCTGTAGAAACTAGGAGACTTTTTGGTATTGACTTTGATTGAGGTCAGAGGAGGAAATCATCTCACATTTTCCCTCCCTTATCACTAATTTAAAATAAGCACCTTGTGGAGGACACTGGAAGAAAGGGGGCCTTTGAACAGCACTGCTCAAAAGCCAAGATTTATATTGGAATACTGAGAAAGCATAAAAACATGCTCAGACAAGAACTTGCACAGACAACCACTTTGGATGGACATGACCTGTGTCAGAAATGACTTGCATTGGGATGAAGCTTGGTCTAAAGTTTAATAAAGGTATATGACAATCACCTGAATTTACAATGGAGATTGGTTGAGAGTACAATAGAGAGAGAGAGAGAGTGGGCTGGTCAGGAGGATAACAGGGTTATTTCAGACACTAAAATTGCTGTTTTAATAAAGATACTTAAAACATGATTATCATTGCTTTTGACACAGGCAGCTGGTAGATTGACACCTTGGAAACATTCTTTCTGACAGCTAATCCTTTTAGTATTACCATGAAGATTATTGCTTCTCTTAGTGAATATCAGGTATGCCATTGCAGACTTCAAAGTCAGAAAGACAGAATAGGACAGAAATGTTCTGGTAGCTCTTGGTAAGGCTCTGGAAATTAATCAGTAATTCAAGCTAACGGCAAAGGGATCTTATAACGGCAAAGGGATCAAAGGATACCCTCCTCCAAAATGATTTAAGCTGATTCAGGCATGGATGTGTGTTTCACCACCAATGCCTTCTTCAACATCTGGTGCTGGTCTGGAGTCGGCTTCATTTCCATCACTTGAGAGGGTGGCCCTCGTCTGATGTACAGTAAAGCCCCTGGTATCCGGCAACAATGGGGGTTGGCAGATGACGGATAAGTGTATTTTATGGTTGCCTGAGGCTCATTCTTATAATGCCTAATTAATACACTTACATTAAGAATAAACAGTTTAAAAGACAATAGTCAAAAATACTATAATGTACTTAACAGTCACAAATAGATCTTCAGAGCTTGGTTGTTGTTCAAGTAAGCTGCAGTTCCCTTAAGCAGTGCAAAATGTAAAGTAACTTGAAAAATTCAATATTGTAGTCCTTAATTATGTAAAGTTCACTTCAATCAGGTAATTCCCATAATTTAGGAAACGTTAGTTTTCCAAATCAACTAAATAGACCATTTTCAGTATACACTGAACAAACTTTACTTGCGAATTAATGGCAAGGCACACCAATTTTAAACATGTATTTTTTACCTATTATTTTATTATTTATTTCAATTTTTAGTTATTTTCTTGGATTTTTCTGCCGGTTGTTGAGACTGCCAGTTGTTTGAATTCCGGATGCAAGGGGCTTTACTGTACTAAAGAAATTTGGAAAAATGTATGCATAGAAATGGCATGTGGATTAATTGCAGCTTGGTCAGCATGGATTAATTTGGGCTGAAGGGTCTGGTCTGTGCTGTATGACTCAAAATTTTATGAAGGTGCTAGATTTTTGACAACTCCATTGCAGTCTGTCTTGTCTTCAGTTGACCACCCTCAGCTATCTCTCATCCTTCTTTACATTTCTGCTTCCATCAGCCTTTTAATTTTGGGGAGCAGAGTCTGCGTGAATTTAGTTCAAAACTCTGACCCAAGCCGCTTATCATCTGTGAGGTTGGAAAATTGCAGAAAGCTCAGATGCTGAGGAGAGACCCTGACTGATAGTTTATCATGTTCACCTTCTTATGGAAGGTGAAGCGTGAAGGTGAAGCGATGTTGTCCTGTGTTCAAGTAGCCACCTGGAAGAGTTGATTCCTGTGAACTGCAAACACTGTCATTTTAGTCTCTTGCATCAGCATCTGAGACCTGACCATGTGGTAAAACACGAAAGTCTGCAGACATGATGGTTGAAGTAAAAACACAAAGTTGGAGAAACTCAGCAGGTCAAGACAGCAAAGGTAAAAATACATAAATGACATTTCGGGCTTGAGCCCCTCATCAAGGTAAACCTCAAGAAAGAAATCAGGAAAGCTGAAAGAAGACATGAGTTTGCTTTGGCAAACAATGTGAAGAAAAATCCTGAGGGTTTCAACAGGTATATTAAGAGCAAAAAGATAGTAAGGGACAAAATTGATCACCTTGAAGATCAGAATTGTTGGCTTTGTATGGAGCCAAAAGAGATGGGAGAGGACGAAAATGTTTTCTTTTCATCAGTATTCACTCAGGAAAAGTGCACAGAGTCGTGGAAAGTCAGGAAAGCAAGCAATAAGTTCAAGGAACCTATACAGATTAAAGAGAAGGAACTATTTGCTGTCTTAAAGCAAATAAAAGTGGATGAATCCCCAGGGTCTGAGAAGGTATTCCCTCAGACTTTGAGGGAGGCCAGTGTAGAAAATGCAGGGGCTCTGGAAAAAAATATTTAAAATGTCCTTAACCATGGGTGTAGTAACAGAGGATTGGAGGGTAGCTCAAATTGTTGTTGCATACAAAAGTTTCCAGAAGTAACCCTGGAAATTATAGACCGGGGAGCCTGACAGTAGTAAGTAAATTATTGGAAGGTGTTCTAAGGGATCAGAAATACAATTATTTAGATAGCCATGGATTGATTAGAGATAGTCAACATGGCTTTGTGTGTGGTAGATCGTGTTTAACCAATCTTATAGAGTTTTTTGAGTAGGTTACCCGGAAAGTTGATGAAGGAAAGGCTGTGGATATTGTCTACATGGACTTTAGTAAGGCCCATATGGGAGGTTAGTCAGGAAGGCTCAGACGCTAGGTATTCATGGTGAAGGAGTGAATTGGATTCAACAATGGCTAGACAGGAAAAGCCAGAGAGTAGTGGTGCATGACTGCTTCTCAGACTGGAGGATTGTGACTTGTATGCATCAGC
Source organism: Narcine bancroftii (assembly GCF_036971445.1). Classification (NCBI taxonomy): domain Eukaryota; kingdom Metazoa; phylum Chordata; class Chondrichthyes; order Torpediniformes; family Narcinidae; genus Narcine; species Narcine bancroftii. The sequence continues at coordinate 349,419,400 of NC_091470.1, forward strand.
GATTGGTGCTGGGACCATTGTTTTTTGTCGTCTATATCAATGATCTGGATGATAATGTGGTAAATTGGATCAGCAAGTTTGCAGATGACACTAAGATTGGAGGTGTTGTGGACAGTGAAGAAGATTTTCAAAGCTTGTAAAGAGATCTGGACCTGCTAGAAAAATGGGCTGAAAAATGGCAGATGGAGTTGATAAGTTTGAGGTGTTGCATTTTGGAAGGACAAACCAAGAAAGTACATACACAGTGAATGGAAGGGAACTGAGGAGTGCAATAGGGCAGAGGGGCCTGGGAATACAGATACATTATTCCCTGAAAAAGGTGTCACAGGTGGATGGGGTTGTAAAGAGAGCTTTTGGCAAATTGATCTTCATAAATCAAAGTATTGAGTATAGGAGTTCAGATGTTATGGTAAAGTTGTTTAAGACATTGGTGAGGTCAAATTTGGAGTATTGTGTGAGTTTTGGTTTCCTAACTAAGGAAATATATCAATAAGATAGAAAGAGTGCAGAGAAGATTTACTAGGAAGTTGTCTAGACTTCAGGAACTGGGTTACAGTGAAATGTTAAACAGGCTAGGATTTTATTCCTTGTAGAAGAGTGAGGGGAGATTTGATAGTATTTAAAATTATGAAGGGGATAGTATGACAGTATATAAAAAATGTTTTGGGAGATAAACTGGGAAAGTTAGAGTAGGTTGCATACAAACACTTTAAAACAGACCTTATTTGAAAAACTGGAGCTCTGCCCCATGCTAGACATATCGGGGCCTCAGAGCTTTTGCAAAAGCTTTGAAAAGTGCTCAAGAGACTTCACTAAAAATGGATTCTTGTTTACAAAAGGCAACAGATGAATGATTCTTGTCAGACCCGCCTTCTGTCTGGAGATGTTCTAAGAGGGTCATGTGGTTCTTTCCCCCCACTATTTATTTCTCCTCCAAACATTATCTTTGGTCTTCACTCTCATCACAACTCGAGCGGGGTGATGAATCTGTGGAAGTTGTTGCCACAGTCATTATGTAGATTTCAAGCAGAGGTTAATGCGCTCTTGATGAGCAAGGGTATCAATGGTTATGGGAAGAAAGCAGAAAAATGGGGTTGAAAGGAAGAATGAAGTAGTGACGATTTGAATGGCAGAGCAGACTTGATGGGCTGAATGCCATAATATTGCTCCTATCTCTCATAATCCTAAGTGCAGCATGTAGCCTTTGTTGGTACTCCAGTGGTTTGCATTGACTCCAAATGGATTTCTTCTCAAGCAACACCTAAAGAACGGAACGTGGTAACTGATTAAATATGTTGTCTCCTCATTATTCTCCGCATGCAAGACACAATGGAAATTTCTGATCCCTCACTTTCAAGTTCAAGTTTATTGTCTTCTCATTGTACATATTCTGTAGATATACAATCCAATAAATAGCATATGTCTGGACCCTCATGTACACGCACAGACACAATATACCCTACAGAGAAATGACATATATACAGAGTGATCCAAAATAAATGCATACAAAAATAATTTGCGGGTTTCTAAGATTGTTCAACAGGCTCATGGTCTGCAAGAAGAAGCTGTTTCCCAGCCTTACAATCCTGGTTTTTATGCTCCTGTATCTCTTTCTTGAAGAAAGTGTCTCAAAGATGCTGGAGCCTGGATATTAAGGATCCCCCAGGATTCTCTGAGGCCTCTTTAAGCATCCTTCCTGCAGATATCGTTAGTAGAGCAAAGGGACACTCCACTGATCTTCTCAGCCATTTTAATCACACTCCTTACTGACCTCCAACCAGATGCTTTGCATCTACCTTATCACGCTATGATGTAACCAGCCAGGACACTCTTGATTAGGCTCCTGTAGAATGCAGTTAGGATGGTTGCAACTATCCTTGGCCTGCTCAACCTCCTTAGGAAGTGTTGGCACTGTGGTGCCTTCCTGAGGATGCTTTGTGGTAGGGTAGGCCGTCTTTTAAATAGATGCCAAGGAGCATTGGTGCTCTCATTCTCTCTTGGATGACAAGCAAAGCTTTATAATGAAAAGAAGTTTATTGCCATATACATTATACATATGCACCAAAATCTGACTGGCTGAAGCCAAACAGGTACCTCATTAAATAGCCCCAACAACAATAGGAAACATTAAATCAAATTTAAAATTAGAGAATAAATGCAAAAGATAATTAATAAATATCTGCTGATACTACAGTGCAAGAAAAAGAAGTGGCGTTACAATAATGCTGACTGTCCTCTTGTGGTGTCGGAGCAATCCCTGATGAGTGTAAGAAGGGGAGGCTCAGGAGCTACATTTTTCACACAGAGAGTGGTGAGTGCATGGAATGCACTGCTGGCAACGGTGCTGGAAACAGGTACAATTGGATCTTTTAGGAGAATATTAGATGGGTCTATGAAATGGAGAACAATGGAGGGTTATGCAGTAAAGAATTTCTAGTCAGTTGCTAGAGTACGTTATTAGGTTGCCACAACACTGTGGGCTGAAGGGCCTGTGCTACGCTGTAGATGTCTACGTTCTCTCTTGATAGCCTGTTGGAGAGCAACCTAGACGTGCTGGTCCTCAGGCTTCTTGGTAGCAACAAGAAGAGGGTATGACCAGGGAGATCCTTTATGGGGTTGGCTGCCTTCTTGAGTCAGTCTGTCCAACTGAGTTTTATTTTTCTTTGAGAGCCATTGAAATGGTGTCTTTTGTGAGAGCTCTGTGAAGTGGATTCAACTGAATCATACAGTTTGCTTGTACTAAAACATGACCCTTTGTAGAACATTGAACAATACATCACTGTACAGGGATATTGGGCTGACTTACATAAACCTAAACTTTCAATCAAAATCACAATCAATCTTGTCCTTCCTAACCTCACAGCTCATAACCTGTAAAAAACAACCGTCTCCCCTAAATTTCCAACCACTCTCCCTTAAACAGATATTCTTTTGTAATGACCATGACCGCCCTGGGATAAAGGTACTTTATCTATGCCCCTCATAATTTTGTACACCTCTGTTAAGTCACCTTTCATTCTCCATTTCTCCAAAGATATAAGCATTTTCTTGCTCAACCTTTCCTTGTAAAACATCTTGGTAAATCTCTTCAGCACTGTCTTTAAGTATTGTTCCTACAGTGAGGCAATCAGAACCGAACACAATACTGTGAGAATGGTCTAATCAGAGCTTTATCAGGTTGCAATATTACCTCCCACTCTTGAACTCAGTCCCTGAACAATGAAGGCCAGCATACTATACACTGTCTTCACTTACGCAGCAGCTTTGAGACTACACCCATATTAACGTACTAGCTTGAAGAAGGGCTCAGGCCCAAAATGTCAGTTATATATATTTGATTATTTCCTCTGCACAATGCGAGACCTGCTGTGTTGCTCCAGCATTTCTGTTTTAACTGACTTATGAACCCCAAACCCCTTTAGAATGTGGGAGGAAACCACCTGGAGGTAATACAAGTGGACACAAGGTAAATGTCCAAACTTCTTGCAGAGAGTGCCGGATTTAAACCCTGTTGGCTGTCACTATAATAGCATTGTGCTAGCTGCTACACCAACCGTGTGGCCCACGGTTGTGATTCCTTTGGTTGTCACTTGCCTGGGAGTCTTAACAGCATGGCGACTTTGTTTGCTTTCTAATCATCTAAAGAAATGATGAAGATTCTCAGCAGACCATTCGATATTTGATGAATTCACACTGAGGTCATTGTAACTTTCTTTCTAACTCCACAGATGTTGCTTGACCTATTGATACAGGTACACAATCCTTTATCTGGAACCCTTGGGGGACAGTGTTCCAAATTTCATTTTTTCTGGATTTCGGAAAGCCCATCCGAATTCAGCTGCCGTATTCACCCCCTACCAGTCGCCCGGCTGACTGGTCCCTCGGATGCCTGGCAGCCTTCCCCAACCACCAGTCCCTCGACCACGTCCCCTAACCGCCGGTCCCCAGTTGCCAGATTTTGGAGCTTTCCGGATTTCAGATGTCCGGATAAAGGATTGTGTATCTGTCATCCTCAAAATTCACTCTTTTTTTCGATTTCCAACTTCTGCAGTTTTATTTGCTGTTTTATTCATTTGTTCCATCTTGTATGGTTTCAGGTTAATCACACAGCTCACTATTTCTTCTTGGGAAAGTTTATAGCGCTATAGCACACAATTTATATAGCATGGGAAAGTTGGTAGCACTATCATGTACAATTTATAAATACCGTGGGAAAAAGCGATGGCAGACCTGCACTCCGAGAATTCCACGCGGTGGAGAAAGGGCTATGTGCACAGCTTCATGTAAGGAGCATTCATAGAGGGGTTTCTCTGATGCACTGCTTTCTGGGAACTCAGGTCTGCCATTGCTTTTTTCACATGGTCTTTATAAGTTTTGCTCCATAGCACTGCTAATTTTCCCATGTTGTTTAAAAATTGTCTGCTATTGCTATTTATTTCCTCTCTCTCTTTCTCTCTCTCTCTCTCTCTCTCTCTCTCTCTCTCTCTTTCTCCCTCTCCCTCTCCCCCCCCCCCCCCCCTTCCCCTACTGTGACTTACCTATGGCAAAGCTTAAGTCTTCATTTTAATCTTTTCTTCATTTACGTTCCTGCACTCATCCAAAAACTTGGGTCATTTCAATTCCACAATGCAATTACCTGTTACACACTTACCTGATGGCAATGCTGGAGTTTGCAGACACCAGGGATTGTCGAGGCCATCAATCCCTGGCATGAGATGACATCATCTGACGCCGGCGCTGAGCTGATTTTGCTTTCATACTTTTAACTCTTTAAATAGTGATTGGCTGTTAATTCCTGGGATCACTTGCAAGTGTGAAAGGGGGTCATGGTTCCTACAGCCATATTAAGAAGGGAATTGGTGAAGGAAATTGATGACAGCTTCAAACTGCCCAAAAATTAAAGAATGGAACCGAAAAAAAATCAGTAATCAGTGCCACAAAATGCAAAAAAGGTAAGTCATCTGCTTATTCTTAAGAGAGAAAGCACAACATGTTTAATTGAATAAAACAATTAATTAATTTATTTTTATATATGTTTCTGACCATAAGACATAGGAGCGGAAAAAAGGCCATTCAGCCCCTTGAGTCTGCCCCACTCATATTAAAAATACAGTATATCTCCAATGATACAAAATGGTCAGGACCGGACCGATTTCTGTTGACTAACTTTTTCAGATAACTGGTGATTTTTTTAAAACAGCCCAGTAGCAACAGTAAATCACCTGTTTCAATGTTTAAAAAACAACAAACAACAAGGGAAGGCTTTTTAAGTATTAACATAATGTTTGATTCTCATTAAAAAAAATGATGGCTGCTGATCCCCGACACGTCCCCAATGCTATCACCAAGATCTCCCAACTGCCACCACCGATCCCCGACATATCCCCCTCTGCTGCTGCCGATCTCCGGGAAGGCTTTCCGAGCCAGTGGAATACTCATTGGCGAGTCGGCGGGCTCCTGTCTCCCTGTGGGCCCATTCTAGCAGGGGCTGTTCCAGCTTTGTGTCCTGGTTCTCAGTGTTGGAGCCCAACCTAGACCCAGTTTTCGCCTGTGCACACTCCCCCTCCCAACCGCTGCTGACGATCACTGACAACTCCCTACCAAGGTCCTGCTCTTTCCTAGGAAGTCACTCTCTTTGATGACACAGGGACAAGGGATTCTTCTGACTTTTTGCGGCTGGGATACAGTGGTGTGGTGATACACCACTAGCCTACTGCAGGGGGGGAAACCTGTGTACCTGCAGAAAGAGCACTGGAGGACAAGGCAAAGCTGGCTGGTTGTCAATCAGCCGACCTGAATGGATCAAGACCCACCCGGTCTTCTGCCATTCACCCTCTGGGATACAAGCTACATCCGGCCTCTCGAGGTCAGTCTCAGAGCCATCACAGCTGCTCTCACAGTCAGCTCTGTGGATGTTTGTGTGGAATAAAGCCTGTTGAACAGCCTTTATGTCTTGTGCATGCTTTTCTACTCGATAGCACATCACAAGTGGCACACAGTTTGAGAGGGAGAATTAGAAAAGTCAATAGGGGTAAGGTAAAGAAGAAATAGAGAAGGAGAGGTCCAAAGTCCTCATTTATCCAAAATTTTTTTGGACCCGGAAATGATGTCTGTTCACTTCCGAAATATTTTAGATAAATGAGGATATCCGAAACTATCAGAAATCCTTAATTATCCCAATTTTTTTGTAGCTGAATTGACCTCACAGGTTGAGAAAGAAATTTTCCTAACATGAAATTAGAATGACAATTTAATTTGGATATCTAAGGATTTCTGATGGTTTCGGATATCCTCATTTATCTAAAATATTTCAGAAGTGAACAGACATCATTTCCGGGTCCAAAAAATATTTTGGATAAATGAGGATTTTGGATAAATGAGGATTTTGGATAAATGAGGATTTTGGATAATTGGATTTTGGATAATTGGATTTTGGATAATTGGAGTTGTACTGTAAATAGTGCCTATGAATCACTTATCTGTATTGTCTGTTATGACTGGTTGTATGGTGCCATAGGTGCTCTGTGGTTAGTAAGGAATTACTTAAAGTGGCATGTGAGTAGAAAAAAAGGTTGAGAACCACTGTATAAGCAAATAATTGTATTTAAATATTTTCTTGTTATTTTCTTTGAATTTTCTCTCTACATGTCACATGATTATTTTTAATTTAAAAGGTTTGTTTAATTTGCAATAGTTTTTAATTTTCTCTGAGGATATGTAAATGTCAGATAACTTCACAAATGTGCAAACTTTCCAACAACTGATAAACCTGTGCATAAAGTGTGCAGGGTTTGCCATTTATAATTAGTCAGCTTCAAGCAGACTTAACTGAGGATATTTTTTCTTGGGCCACCTGATCTTGGTGAGTGTTTTGTGGAGGGGTGAATGGTGCATCAGTGGCAATCCTGTCCCAGTGTTCTTGGAAACCGATTATGATTATTTTGATAAATGGCTGGTTTCTTGTCAGGTACTCTGGAAAAAAGTCATAATTCTGAGAAAGGTTTAGATTAGTTTATGAATGGAAAGGATAAGCAAGACTATGGCCCAGGTGCAGATCAATGAAAGTTGACAGAATGATAATTAGGTACAGATGAGATTGGCCTCTTTCTGTGCTTTGTGAATCTGTGGAATTTTCTACTGCCTGAGACAGCAGTAAAGGCTGATTCAGTGGATATGTTGAAGGCACGGATAGATTGTTGAATAATAGAGTAAGTAAGGGATATGAGAAGAGGCGAAAAAGTAGCGTTAAGTCCATGTTCAACTTGGCCATAATCTTACTGAGCAGTTTTGCCGGGCCAGATGGTCAACACTTACTTTAATTTGTTAAGTTTGTATGTAACATTAAAACAGAATGGTTGGCACGGTTGGTGTACTGGTTAGCACAACGCCTTCTCAGCGCCAATGATCGGGACTGAGGTTTGAATCCCGTGCTGTCTGTAAGGAGGTTGTACATTCTCCCCGTGCTGCATGGTTTTTCCCCCCGGGGGCTCCAGTTCCAATTAACCTGGACCCCTGGTATGTCTTGGAGCAAATTGGGCAGCACAAAAAAAAAATAGAATTTGGTTATCTGCTCAAAGGAATAAAATAGCATGGACTAGAATCTTAATGAAATCTTAGCAGACATTTTAAGTGACACTGCAAGGAGTGGGGTAAGCTTTTTGAGATGGGGAGGTACTATGGCTGTTCAGTGGAAAAGGTGGTGGAAGATGGTCATGTGGCTGTGGATCATCGAGAGGATACTGAGGTAACTATGGGAGAACTGATGGGCCATTTCATCCAGGTGACTATCATGGACTAAAATAGCTGCACTTCTGTGTCATGTTGCTCAGAGTTGACAGAAGAAGAGACCTATTAATATTCCTCTCCCCACTCGACTGATCTTTCTCTCCCCACTAAGCATGACCATAGATTAGTAAGTGTGAGTTGGATGTGCTTCCATCTTACATTTAGCTTCAGATCTTTTTACTCAAATCTAAATAGCTCAGAGCCTTAAATATCACTTTGAAGGGTCCTGCTCCTGGACAGAGGTTCCCAAGCTCTTGCTCTGTATCTTTGCCTACTTTGGGATTGCTGCAAACTTACACAAGCCTGTTAATAGCACTGGATCACAGTTTCTTTCAAAAGGTTTCGTGATAGACAACTTCAAGCTGAACACAAAGAACATTTCAAATTTACTGTATCACGTAGGAAGTTGGAGAAATATTAAATGGACTTTTATTGAACATAACATAAGAAATAGGACTAGGAGTCGGCCATCTGGCCCGTTGAGCCTACTCTGCCATTCAATAAGATCATGGCTGATCCGATCATTGACTCAACTCCATCAACCTGCCTTTTCCCTATATCCCTTAATTCCTTTTTTATGTAAAAATCTATCTAACTGAACCTTTAATATGTTCAATGAAGAAGCCTCAACCACTTCCCTGGGTAGAGAATTCCACAGATTCACTGCTATCTAGAAAAAAGTTTTTCCTCATCTCCATCTTAAATCTACTCCCCTGAATCTTGAGGCTGCGTCCCCTCTTTCTGGTCTCACCTACCAGTGAAAATCATTTTCCTGCCTCTATCTTATCTATCCCTTTCCTAATTTTATATGTTTCTATAAGATCTCCTCTCATTCTTCTGTATTTGGGTGAGTATAAACACCGAGGATTTAGTCTCTCGCCGTAGGTCAACCCCCTCATCTCCGGGATCAACCTGGTGATCCTCCTCTGGGCCGCCTCCAAGGCCAGTATAGTCTTCCTCAAGTATGGAGACCAGAACTGCACACAGTACTCCAGGTGCGGTCTCACCATTACCTTGTATAGTTGTGGCATGACCTCCCTGCTCTTGATTTCAATTCCTCTAGCAATGAAGGCCAACATTCCATTTGCCTTCTTAATAACTTGCAACCCAACTTTTGCGGTTCACACACAAGCACCCCCAGGTCCTTCTGCACTACAGCTTGCTGCAGTTTTTCACCATTTAAATAATAATCTGCTCTTCTATTTTTCCGACCAAAGATGATGACCTCGCATTTACTAACATGCTGGTTCCCAATAAGTGACATGATAATGATGTTCTTGTGTGCGTGGGAGGAAGAATAAAACATGTTTTTTACACAGCATTCACGTGATTTTATTTTCCATTATGAAAAGCCTCTGATATTGATCGTTTACACTGAAATAACCAAAACCAGCATTTGGGAAAATCAATAGTGCGAATAAAACACCTACTTTCACAATGTATAAAAGTGGATGGGAAAATTACTGCAAGTATTGGTCTGTAAAAGTGGATTTCAAACTTTTCTTACCACTCACATGCCTCCTTACTAATCACCGCTACCTATTGGTGGGGGCTTGTGGCGGGCTGTTAGTGGGGGAGCAGGGCTGTGGGTTTCAGACTTTTCAAAATGAGGACTAACCCACAGACCAGCTTGCTCACAATCTGGTTGATCGAATGTCAAATCTAGCGTCAGGGTCAGGGTTATGGTTAGATATTCCCATGCCCGTATACGTTTTATTCCGGCTATTACATTCCTACACTCACTATAAATTGTGCGCCTCTGTGCATGTTATCTCCATTACCATTTCCCCACGCCCATCTTTTACTGCAACATTGCATTCATCTGTTTTCTGATTGTGGGAAAATCTACAGACAATTTAATAGAACATACACGTGCAATTTATAAAGGAGCATGGAAATATCATAGTGGGTGTAAAACACACATGACTAAAAAAGTGTGAGAAAATATGTGCACAATTTAATTAAACAACTGAATTAAAGTATACTTCAAAAGTTCTGTATTATCTTACAGCAAGAATGCAACCAACTAAATTTGAGATTCAATAATTTTTATTGTTTGTTGTTTTCTTCAAGGATTTTATCTTCTTTATTTTTCTTTGTGGGAGTGGGCTAGGTGATGGAGTGTGCATGTGTAGGGGCATATGTGTGCCCATTTCGGTGTGGGGAGGTAGGCATGCAGTGTGTGTCTGGCAGACCCAGGTTCCAACAGCATTGTTGTTAGCCCCTCCCTGCCCCCTGGGCTACAATGTCTTTCTCTCCCAGAGCCACATCTTTGGACCAAGGACTTGCAGCCGGCTGATTACTCCCCCGGCATCACTGTCACCTTCAGTGGCTTCTCCAACCCAGCGAGCTGCTAGCGCACGATCGTTGCCATCTTTGACTTTGCCTCCTGAGACCGTAGTGACTGGGATCACCACCGACGGGAAACTTCCTGGTATGTTCCTGCTCATCCCTCGTGAATCCCCTGCAGCTATGGGGAATCTCTGTAAACCCCCTATAGTGATGGGGAACCTCCATTACTCCCTGCACTGACGAGAAATCCCTGTGTCCCCTATGGGAACGGGGAAACCCTGTGACCCCCTCTGCATGGATGGGGAATGTGATAGGAAAAAAAACAATGTGATTTTTATGATCAGTAGCCCAAAATCCATAAAATACACCCAAATGTGTTCAGGAAGCAAAAACTTTGTTGTCCAGTATAATCAAGTGTTTTAATTCAAACTTTGTGACTACTGCCGGGATTGCATAACTTTTGATTGAACCTTTGAGATTGATCATAGCTTTGTAGTTAATTTCAGGAGCCCTTTATCTCTTTAACCACTTTTTAATCTCTTGCGCAGAGGTGACACCTTCTTGACCTGGGGTCATGAGTCGGGACGGGGCAGCGATGGTGCGCTGCCCTCGGAGGTTTCAGAGAATTAGCCCAAACCCATCAATAAAGCCTCGTTAGTCCAACCTGGTCCAGCAAATCGATCGGGAAAAATATTTGGTCATTCCTACCCTAGCTTCACTATGGGAGAAAACCAAACTGTGACCCAGCCCCAAACACAGGCCACCATCTCTGAGTACCTTCAGAGTCACTGTTGAGGCACGATGACTGAGGAAGAACAGTAGCTGATTCTCAACAGTGACTGCAGGTCAATAGAGATTATTTTTTTTGTACAGCAAATGCATAGAACAGTTTATAATTGAAGCTCCTTTTTCCCCAGTGAAGAATGTGCCCTACTAATTTTTATAAATTGCTGTTACTTATAAAATTATCACCTTTACACAATGAGTCTTTCCTTTCCATGTCTCAGCTGTAATTTTTCTTTCTCTTGCAATCTTTTTATTGATTTTATAATAATAAAAAATGTAATCACATAGTGTATATGGAATACATATTAAATACAGAAAGTAACACAACACTTTATACAAAGATAATATAATCAGTACCCATATCACTAATCATTTCTAAACACTAAATTAAAGAATGATATGAAATATCTTATTATAATATCTAATCCCACCACCTAGACTAGAGTTGTAGGGGAAGAAGATTAAAGAAAAAAGAACATAAAATTATCATCAGAATTGTTATTGTTCCTAGAAATTCTGAAAATAGTTTACAATTGGTCCCCACCTATTTTAAAAATTTATGTTCGTATCAGTTACAGAGCGTCAGATTTTCTCTAGATTAAGGCAAGACATAATTTCATGTAACCATTGAGTATAAGTGGGCAGAGCAACATCCTTCCACTTACATATATGACACATCTTGCCATAATAGAAGTAAAATATATTATTTGATGTTTAGTTGGCAGTCAGGCCATTCACTCCAGTAGAGCCAAAAAGGGCAATTAAAAGATTAGGCACTAAATTGAAGTCAAGAATTATTAATAAAGTCTGAAAAACCTCTCTCCAGGCTTCAACATGTCCAAAACATATGGATTAATGTAACATTCCCATTGTTACATCTGTCACAACAAAGACTCATATTTGGGTAGAAATGAGAAAGTTTATCTTTGGGCATGTGAGCTTTATGGATTACTTTAAATTGTAAGAGAGAAATACCAACTCTCTTCAGATATTGAAACATGTCCCCATGCTTTTTTTAAAAAGTTCTCAAGGAGTTTGATGCAATTTCTCAACATATCATAAATAGTAGATATTAAACCTTTCTGTGAGGTTTGTAAATTAAAAATTGTGTCAATAATATTTGGGTCAGGTAATTGAAAGTGGATAAAGTTTTTAATCTGCAAATACCTAAAACAATGAATTTTAGGTAAAGCAAATTTGCTTGCCAATTATTCAAATGGAGTAAGACTATTGTCAATAAATAAATCTTTTAAACTTGTAATACCTATTCTATACCACTCATAAAAAGTTAAATCATTCATTGAAGGTTGAAAAAAGTAATTAGATAAAATAGGACTGGAAAGAGAACAAAACTGCTTAAACCAAAATATTTTCAGAATTGCAACCAGATCCTTACTGTATGTTTAACTACTGTATTATCAATTAATTTATTTAACTTATTTAAAGAGGAAGGTAATGCACAGCCAAGAAATGCAGTAATAGATAATTTTCTTAACTCCAGTGTGACCCATGTTGGGCAATCCTGTCAATTATTGTAATATGTCCAAAACGTGATAATATGTATGTAAACTGCCCAATAGTAAAATCTGAAATTAGGTAGAGCCAAACCTCCATTTCTTTTAGATTTTTGAAGGTGGATTTTATTTAAGCAAGGACGCTTATTCTTCCATGTGTATAACAATAAAATAGAATGAAGTGAATAAAAAAAAATTCGGAAGGAAGGTTGAAAAAGATATAAAAATTGATGTAAAATATTTATTTTGATAGAATTAATTCATCCAACCAGAGGCAAAGAAAGGGGTGACCATTTCAATAACAATTGCTTCTGCTTTAAAGTAAGAAAATGTTCTTTAAATATATATTTATAATATTCTGTTATTATAATACCAAGGAAAGTGAATTGATTTCTTACAAACTTAAAGGAAGATCAATATAAGTAGATACAAAGGAATTTAAAGGAAAAAAGCTCACTTTCATGAAGATTTAATTCATAGCCTGAAAATTGACTAAATTGAGAAAGCAATGATAGCACAAAAAGCGCAGAAGTTTCAGGGTTGGAAATGAACAGTCGAAGATTATCTACATGAAGAGAAACCTTGTGAGCAGTAATGTTCCTACAGATTCCTGAAATGCTCTCATATTATCAAAAGGCAATAGCTAAAGGTTCTAAAGCTAAATTGAATAGTAGAGGTCCTTGTCTAGTACCACAATGAAGATGAAGAGATTTCGATTGTTGAAATTGGTAAAAATAGATGCTGTCAGAGATAAATATAGCTTAATCTGTGTAATGAAACCAGGTCCCAAATCAAATCTTTAAAAAATCTCAAGCAAATATTTCCATTCAATCCGGTCAAAAGCTTTCTCTGCATCTAAAGAAATAACACATTCCAGGACCAAAGTGAAAAGTATATATATAACATTCAATAACCGCCAAATATTAAAGTGTGAGTAACAATTTTTAATAAAGCCCATTTGGTCTTCTGAAATGATAATATTCTCCAATTTGTGGGCTAAAATTCAATTTAAGTAGTCCATCGAGCACACTTCTCTAAAGTTTAGTTGGCTAAATTTTATCCTCATATTTCCTCTAAATGTGAAGAATGCATAACTGAGGAAGGTATATTATATCATATGTTTTGGTTAATACCTTCTCTCTTTAATTTTTGGCAAGGGATATTTTGCACATTGTTAGTTCTTGATATTAATTTGACTCCTAGCCCTTTCATTGCTATTTTTGGAGTGAGTGGACCAATGGATTTAATACTGACTTTTTCACAATCCCATGTAGTGGCTTTTGCTTCCCTCATTGCTGAAAGGACCATTTTGCTGAGATGGAAAGATGCTGTCCCTCCCACTCATACTCAGTGGTTGTTGGATGTGATGGCGTGGTTAGAAAAAAATTAGGTGTTATACAATTTCAGTATCTTCCTTCAAGCTCAGGATTCGTAAGTTTGCCTCCTTCTTCTTCCATTTAAGTCTACGAGTTTCTGCGTTAACTTCTTAATAGTTATTTAGTCTACTGCAGATATCATCCAGATCATTGACTCTCACATCAGCCATTTCCACAGTTTTTTCAACAGGAGAGATCCGTTCCTCATAATCATCCATTTTCTTTCTTAAAACGTCCAGTTTAACATCAGTTTGATCCAAAAAGCCTTTAAAGCCACCAGCTGCCAACATTCTGTGTCATTCTGACAAAGAAGTGATATTCTCCATAGGGTGGTGAAGATGGCAGTGCTGCAGGAGCCACTGTAACGGCAGCGCTGATGCTGGTGTGGACCCGCGGGGAGTGGAGATGCAGTACTCCTGCAGTGTCCAGCCACCCAGTCGACTGCTGTTGGCTCCGCACGGGTTTTGTACTGTCCGTTGGCGGAGCCAAACGTGGTTTTAGTCGAAATCCCTCATTTGCGGGTCTACAGCCAAGATGGTGGTGCCTATTTATTGGCTGAAGCCATGAGGGGAAGTGGAGGATAGGAGCAGGACACTAGAGGACGGGAAAATCATACACATTCTGAGAGGGATAAGTGGAGGCGACGACTCAAGGGGACAGTGTCCATGGCGGTGGATCATTGAGGGGGCTCTGCACCTGAGGGACCAGGGCATGCAGCAGGCTGCTGGCGACTCGAGTCAAGGAGCCCGTGGAAGCTGTGGGCTGCTGGACACTGCTGTCAGGAGACTTGCTCCAGGCTGTGGACTGCAGGAGACTGGGTTGAACTGCCTGGAGGGGTACCAGGTATCAGAGCTGGGATGCAATGAGATGCCAAACCACTGAAGGGTTCCTGACTATATTGGGCAATTCCTGCCAGGAGCAAATCTGTCTGCTGTGCAGGAGGCAAAAATAAATTTCATGTAATACAGCACTGTTTTAGTACTATGATAATAAATTGAATCTTGAATATTGGAGTTAAGGGAGTTTCTTCTTCTCTCTTTCCAACTTTACTGCTTTTTGTAGTCATCTTTAAACTAGCCATGAGTGAAAAAAAACAAGAAGCCTATGCTTTGATATACAAGGACATTGGTAAATAGAAGACTTGTTAAGGAGGCTCCTAACTCCTTTACAAGCTGCTACTCCATCACTCGCCAGCAGGAAGAGTCCAGCTGTAATTTTTAAAAGTATATCCTGAGTCTCAATTATTTGGCTTGAAACATGTTGCTACAAACACAATGTGAGGGGTTGGAGGAACAAGTTGTTTATTCACCAATAACATTTACTTCTCTGCAATGCCATCCACGGCTGCAGTCATCTGTGTGAATTGTAGTAAAAACAATAAAATAATGGATGAACTCAGCAGGACACACACTGCCCATAGGAGGTAAAAATATCAGCCCAGCGAGGTATGAGGAAAAAGCAGGCAGGTGCCTGAATAGAGGCTGCAGGAGGAGGGAAGAAGGGGCCATGGAAAGGAGCACAGGCAAAAGGCCATAATTGGACATGGATGGGAGGACTGTAGATGAAAGGTAAGAATTGATCGGAGGAGGGAAGTGGCTATGTGAATGCAGAACTGGAGGAAAGAGAGAGAGAGAGAGAAACAGCTAGAGGAAAGGAGACAGGGATAGAGGAAGCCGAGAGATGGTGGGGGTGAGCTGGTGGCTAACGGAAACTGGAGAAATTGATGTTAATGCCATCTGGTGAAGGATTATGACATTTTATTTTTTGCCCTGTTCAGTGTGATTGGTTAATGGAACTATTGACAATGACAAATGTATTGGGCAGGCAAATGACTGAATTCTACCATTACTCTCAGTGGGATTAAATAGTCAGATCAAATGATCGCTAGTGGATTAGTGAGAAGCAGAGTCAAATTGAGTATCTCCTATAACCTTCAATTAATGATTCAGTAGTTGGTTTAGGAGTTTTATGATGGTGTAAAGGATTAGCTGGCAAATTAACCTGCAGCTCATAGTTTCTAATCTTAAGCTTTGTGTGAACTGTTTGCTACATGTTGCTTATGCTAATCTTCTCTTTCGTGTGTTCCCTGTGGTGCAATTAGCCTCTCTGAATCTGCACTTAAATCACACTGCAATTTACAATCTCTGTGTTTCTGATCAAATCCACAAAGCAGTTACTGAATATCAGCGTGAAGTCTTTCTGGACTCATTTCTGTCAAAAAAGTACTTAGAGAAGTCTTTGGATAGTTTAACATTAATGCATATGTCAATTCAGGTTAGACCTGAGATACTGAGCTAAAGAGCAGGAGGTTGGCATTTTCTGTCCTCCCTCTCCATATTTTTTTACCTGCTGTTCAGTCAGCTACCAATATTCTTGTCCTCGAGTCTCGCTTGAATTCTGCCTCAGACAATTTGCAGAAGATGCACTTGTTGATCTGAGGTCAATCCACAGGACCATCAGAGTGGCAAAGAGGATCGCCGGAGTCTCACTCCCCACCCCAACCCCCTCCTCCTCTCCCCCATCTACCGGTGTCGTTGTCTGAAGAGGCCACACAAAATCATTGAAAACAACTTTCGTCCCTGCTTGCAGCATCGTTCAGTTGTTCCTGTCAGCAAAGAGGTAGAGGAGGATCAGAGCCAGCACCGCCAGGCTGAGGAGCAGCTTCTTCCCCAGACGGGGAAAATGCTGAACGACCAAAGGATCTGCTCACACTCACCATCTCATATTTATGAAACTTTATTTATTTTTGTGTGTGTGATGTATATTATATATACACACTCACACACACTCACACACACACACACTCACACACACCAACACACACACACACACTCACACACACAAACATACACACACACACTCACACACACTCACACACACACACTCACACACACTCACACACACACATACACACACACACACAAACATACACACACTAACACACACACACACACACACACACACACACACACACACACACACACACGTATACTTGCACACCATCAACATACATATACACTGTATATATATTTTATATATATATATATATATATATTCGCCATATAACACGATCTTGGGAAGGCGATGGTCCTCCATTCTGGAGACGTGACTCACCCAGCGCAGTTGGATCTTCACAGCGTGGATTCGATGCTGTCGGCCTCTGCCATCTCGAATACTTCAATGTTGGAGATGTAGATGTATATGTAGATATATAACAGTATATATACTGATGCTATACATGTACAGTAATATACACACATACATACACAAATTTTATATATCTACATATATATATATGTGTACAAATATGAAGGGGTGTGTTTGTGTGTGTGTGTGTGTGTGTGTGTGTGTGTGTGTGTGTGTGGGTATATAAAATGTTAAAGGCTATCTCTCGAGACCAAGGATGATGGACTTTATTCCATTTTCCACAGAGCGAACACGCCTGTGCATGTATTTGTTTAATGTGTACTCGATGTTTTACTCCAAGAAGAACACGATACTTCACAAATCAATCAACTTATTCTAATGTCATGGTAACCATGACGATTGGAGATGATTGATTTGTTGCAGCCTTTCTCCGCCTTCATAGCCGTTGAGTTCAGTGTAACTTTCCTGTTCCACTGTTGAGGATTTGGTTGGATTGTTCTTTGTCAGGGACCTCACACTCAACCTTACAGCCATTGGTGACCCTACCAGGAGTATACCTCAAGGTGGCAACCTCCTCGGGATCACAGGACCATAAAAGCTTCTCCACCATGCCATGGTGACAATCCATGGAGAAAACCTATGAAGGCATGTTCTGCATATGTTTTGTTTGTCTGTATGTATGTAATATCTGGTTGTGTGTATGTGTGTTTTGCACTGAGGAGGGGAGAATGCTGTACTCAACGATGAAGACGCTGTTTACATTCGGTACCGCACGGATGGCAGTCTCTTCAATCTGAGGTGCCTGCAAGCTCACACCAAGACACAAGAGCAAGTTGTCCGTGAACTACTTTTTGCAGACGATGCCGCTTTAGTTGCCCATTCAGAGCCAGCTCTTCAGCGCTTGACGTCCTGTTTTGCGGAAACTGCCAAAATGTTTGGCTTGGAAGTCAGCCTGAAGAAAACTGAGGTCCTCCATCAGCCATCTCCCCACCATGACTACCAGCCCCCCCACATCTCCATCGGGCACACAAAATTCAAAACGGTCAACCAGTTTACCTATCTCGGCTGCACCATTTCATCGGATGCAAGGATCGACAACGAGATAGACAACAGACTCACCAAGGCAAATAGCGCCTTTGGAAGACTACACAAAAAAGTCTGGAAAAACAACCAACTGAAAAATCTCACAAAGATTAGCGTATACAGAGCCATTGTCATACCCACACTCCTGTTCGGCTCCGAATCATGGGTCCTTTACCGGCATCACCTACGGCTCCTAGAACGCTTCCACCAGCGTTTTCTCCGCTCCATCCTCAACATTCATTGGAGTGACTTCATCTCCAACATCGAAGTACTCGAGATGGCAGAGGCCGACAGCATTGAACCCACGCTGCTGAAGATCCAACTGCGCTGGGTAGGTCACATCTCCAGAATGGAGGACCATCGCCTTCCCAAGATCGTGTTATATGGCGAGCTCTCCACTGGCCACCATGACAGAGGTGCACCAAAGAAGAGGTACAAGGACTGCCTAAAGAAATCTCTTGGTGCCTGCCACATTGACCACCGCCAGTGGGCTGATATTGCCTCCAACCGTGCATCTTGGTGCCTCACAGTTCGGCGGGCAGCAACCTCCTTTCAAGAAGACTGCAGAGCCCACCTCATTGACAAAAGACAAAGGAATAAAAACCCACCACCCAACCCCAACCAACCAATTTTCCCTTGCAACCGTTGCAACCGTGTCTGTCTGTCCTACATCGGACTTGTCAGCCACAAACGAGCCTGCAGCTGACGTGGACATTACCCCTCCATAAATCTTCGTCTGCGAAGCCAAGCCAAAGAAAAGAAGAATTGTGCAATCAGTTGACAATAAACTTGACTTGTTCACATCTTCACATCATTGCTTCACTGATTCAGCTCTTCTGGTTGGCTGTTCAATCCCTCATGACCTTCAGCTGATTGAAAGCTTTGGTGCCCATATTCCTGCATATTCGCCAGTTTTCCTGCATCTGTAAAGTTCTCTATTTGCCTCCCCTGTACCCATCACTACTTACCTGCTGCCCCACTTTGACTTCAGTTCTATTCGTGACTCAGATTTAAGAGTGTGATCTCCTCTGACACCAAGAATCTTCAAGGATACTTCCATGTGTTTAATTCTGGGCTCCTGCATGCCCTTGTTAATAATTGTTCTACCGCTACTAACTGGGGCTTCAATTCTGGCATTTCTTTCTAAACCTATCAGCCCTCAATCTTTAATTTCCTGGCCTGGCCCCATTTTTAAACAGACCTCTGGCCCAACCTTTAATCAGCAAAAATAGACAGGAGACTGCAGGTGGTGGAACCTGGAGCCAAACGCGATCTGTTGGAGAAACTCAGTGGGTTGAGCAGCATCAGTGGGAGAAAAAGAACGGTCAGCATTCAGGTCAAAATCATTTATTGAGATTGTTGGTCTTCTCTCACTGCTCCCCCTTCTGTGGTATGTACTGCTTTGCCTTCTCTCAGTTTCTGATCAAATCCACACTGGAATGATTATACTTTAATAAAGTAGCTACATCAACATGTGTTGCAATTGTAATTCAGATATTTTAACAGAAAAACAACATATTCCAACCAATACATGCTGGCAATAAAATCGTTCATTCAATACCATCACTCCTTGAATAAAACAACACAGAAATAGGCCATTCGGCATATTTAGACCGTAACCCAGATGATAGCACTCCATACTGCTCCCATTCATGGACCGGGTCAATTATGTTGAAATTTAAGATGCATTTACCACCTTTGCTGAACCTCCTGTTTCTTCTCTGGTTAAACCTTAAATGCTGGGATCGCCTTTGATGGATCAATAAGCAATCAAGCCCTGTGTATCCTTAGCTCTCCATGTGTGGTTTTCTTTTTGCTGTCTTCTGTGTTAAATCTATGTCCCTTTTAATTTTTAACTTTGTGCTGACCTCCCCTTGATTTTAACTTTTCAGCTGTTTCAGAAAATCTTTGAGAATAATAAGTGCCCCAGAATCTTCAGTTCACGTGAGCCCTAATGTAATGTGCACTCTAAGATCGCCATTGGCTTGTGCCATTCCCCCAGTGGGAGTTGACTGAAAGTAGTTCCATGTTGAGACCTCATACAAATTGTGCTGCACTGGAAATGGCATCTTATTGATGGGTGATGTTTTCCAATAGAAAACAGGCCTGACTCTTCACACAAGTTACATTATAAGCTGCACTCCTCTAATAATGAAGAAACAGTCACCTTCAACTTTTCACATTTGGCAGTATCCAATTGTGATGTACTATCTGTAAAATCTTGGAGACGTGTGTCTTGGGTAAACTTATACCTCTCATTTTGTTCATTTAGATTGGTCACAGTGTTTGAGCTACCGAAAGAAAATAGACACACACACCGAGAGCAGTTCAGTTTATACAAATGTTTATTACTAATTCAAAAGCTGATTTCACACTACAATATGCAAGCCCTTCCCAACTATACTTATCAACGCTTGGACTGGTCCCAACTGCCGAAGCGAGGCAACGACTGCACACTTGTAGTAGGTTGTCAGGGCGCTGGTAGCAGCTTCTCCACCTCCCCCGACCGGGACGTTGCTCGGACTCTGGCTGTTCTTCCTTCTTGACAAGGGGTGTTCCCACCCCTCGGAGAGTCTAAACTTCAGCAGCAGGACCACAGGCTTATATACCCCAAAAACAATTAATCATGCGCCTACTCCTTCTAATATTTGTCAGTCAAAATCAAAACTGAACATTACATTCTACAATTTAGAAGATTAATTATTCTGGAACCAGGATGTTATAACTTCCTGGTTTATCTCGTAGATACAAAGACTTATTAAAACTTCTCGAGCAAGACAGGTTGTGACCAATTCGTCAATTTCAGAGTGTTGCATTTGACAACTGCTTTCCCTGGGCCTCACAGTGGAATTCCATTTCAAAGTGTATCTTCAGATAAGTCCCCATGGCTGAGTTTAATTACATCTGCTAGTTCTGAAAGTAAGGTGACCTGCGTGTGGACCCAGTGTCGTCAGTTCCACATAAGCAAAAAGCATCTGGGTACATGGTTTTAATCCTCCATTACATTCCACCCCTTGGTCACAATCTGTCATTTGCGAGGCCTAACCAGTATTTGAGTACAGAGGGAGCGAAAGAAGAGAAATCAAAACAACAATTACAAAGATAAGCAATGATGCGAGCAACCAACGGAGGATAGTGTGGCCCACTCCCCCAAATGTAGCAGTTAGCCATGAGAAAGGATTCCAACCAAGGCTCAAATTATCCTTGTTGGCCACAATACCCAGACACTGGAGCTCACGAACAGATTTTGAAACATGCTGAACAATAACATATTTATATAAGCTGCACTTGAGGCTGGTGACCGAGGACTTCCTTGGTGTAATGCATCGGACCGTGTTTCCCACGGGGAACTCCCTTGGAACGTCCTCGACATTACAAATCCAATTGCTGGCATCAAAGCAGCTGTTAAGCCAGATCACCAGGAGTGTAAAATGGAGAACCTGGAACAAAGAAGCCTGACACATGTCACTCACGATACCATAAGCGTTCAGTGTTTAAACAGACTAAATCATCCTGTCCCTCAATAGCTACCCACCGAGTGTTACCCTGGGCAGGTGTCACTATTTCCCCTTTTACAGGAGGGCCACTACCTGGTGGTGCCACCCATACCTTTTCTCCAACATTCTCTAGTTCGGGGATGGGGGGCAATGACTGTTATTCCTCTGGAATAGGCTGTAATTCAGGAGCGTGAAGAAGTCGGTGGAAAGGTGTACCTTCTTTTAAAGGGCGATGATTCAAATTGTCGACTGCCTGCTGCAGCACATGGCACCATCCCTTCTGGGTCCCCAGTGATGTTAACAAACGAATTTGTTCCTTCAGTAAGCCGTTCATTTGTTCAACTAACCCGGCAGCCTGCGGGTAATAAGGAATATGGTGGACCCATAAAATACCGTTGTCATTTGCTCAATCACAGATTGCTTTCCCGGAGAAGTGCGAGCCATTATCAGAGTGAATCTCCTCTGGAACATCATAACGATAAATCAAATGGTTTAGTCCTTGGATAGTGCTAGCTTGGTCGGCCGTCTTGGTGGGAAAAGTAAAAACCAGGCCCGAAAAGGTGTCAACCATTACTAGGACGTAATATTTACCCATACAGTCTAGCATGGGGCCTATGTAATCAATTTGCCAGACCGCAGCTGAGTGAGCACCCCGTTTTATTTGGCCATGCGGACCAGGTGGAACGGTATGGAACTTCACAAGCCGACATTCTGGGCATGTACGTACGTTCATGCGGACATCATCCTGATGGACGGATAAAGCATGTGTACGGGACCACATAGCTGATCCCTTTTCCCCCAAATGACCACTCTGTTCATGTGCCCATTGAGCCAGGGGGACGGTATCAGCACAGCTGATAGTGGCAAGCTGATCTGCTACTGCATTATGTTGAGCCATGTTAGTCGCCATATTGGTATGGGCATCAACGTGATAAATGGTTATCTCACGATGGTGGGAAGCATCCCACAACAGCTGCCACAACTCTTTGCCCCATACTGGGCGGTCATGTATCATCCAGTTGTTCTTTTGCAAATCAGGCATCCATACCACAAGTCCATTAGCCAAAGCCCAGGAATCAGTAAACAGGCGAAGAGGGTGATCATGGGGATCTAGTGGTAAAGTGACTGCCTTCAACTCATCATACTGACTGGAGCCACCATCCCCCTCCTCCGATAACTGAGTTCCTGACCTGGGATGGTAAGCCACCTGTTCGTGTACGTGGCCCACCCCTTCAGGCCCTCTGGTCGCATGACTCTGAATATACCACTTCCATTTAACAATAGAAGACTGCTGAGCCCGCCCGATCTTTAGATTAGCATCATTAGCCAGGACCCAATTCATTATAGGAAGTGCAGGTCGCAATTGAACATCTGCATCACCTGTCATTCTTTCAGTCTCTAGCAGGGCCCAGTAACAGGCTAGGAACTGTTGTTCAAAAACAGAATAACGAGTGGCAGCCTCGGGCATGGTACGTGACCAGAATCCCAGCGGGACTCGGCGACCCTCTTGTTTCTGCCAGAGGCTCCAGGAGGCCACATCATCAATATAATGGTGAATTGAGAGGGAAGGCGATACTGGAAGGTGGGTGAAGGTATACTGGCGCCCCTTCCAGGTAAAGGCGAACTGATCCTGTGAGTCCTCAGCTATAAGAATACTGAAGAAGGCGTTAGCGAGATCAATGACAGCATACCATGTTCCTGAGTTCCCAGTAGCAATGTTTTCAAAAAGGGTGACAATGTCCGGAACTGCTGAAGCAAGTGGTGGGGCATGTTTGTTCAAAAATCGATAATCAACTGTCATTCTCCAGGAGCCGTCCGGCTTCTGGACTGGCCAAACAGGGCTATTAAAGGGCGACGTTGCGGGCCTCACTACCCCTTCTTCTTGCAGAGCATCGATGGTGGCAGTAATCTCTTCCTGCCCCCCAGGGAGACGATATTGTGGAATGCACACTGGTTTCATGGGGGCTGGCACCATCACAGGATCCCACTTAGCCTGACCCACTACTAGTTTTTTTGTAATAGTTCGAATTCCAAATTCAAATCCCCCTTGGCTAATATTAAGGGCCATACCGGCCAACATATTAATACCCAGGATACACTCGTCAGTAGCAGCCACCAGGGCATGTAACCAGACAGGGGAAGGGCTATCACCCACCATGGCACATACTTTTATTTCCTTTGCCAGGGTGACCGCTCCTCCCAACCCCTCTATTCGAAAGGCCGGTCCAGTCCAGAGGTCGGGATTACCAGGAATCACCGAGTGCTCTGCACCGGTGTCGACCAAAGCCAAGTATTGGCGATCATTACCCCCACCCCAGTGGATTGTTAACGGTATGTAGGGCTGCGGATCCCCGTGTGTGCGCCGTGTCTCGATGGGGTAGACACGGGAATCCTGCCCACACCTTCAGGCTTCAGAAGGGTTCGGGGGCTTCCAGGACCACATGCTATTGTTATCTTTAAGAGCCTGTTTAACCCATTGTTTTACCTCATCATGAATAACTGAAGCAGGAGAAGCCAGCTCGATAGAAGCAGCAGTGGGAGCAGAAAGCACAGCTGGGCCAGGAGGACTCAGCAGCTGGGGATGATGTTCCCCTGCTTTTTGCCTAAATCGATCTCCAATGGCAGCCAGCTCTTTTACAGAGAAATCACGGATCATTGACTCCTTCCGACCCCTGTTCCCACTTTGGCTCACAGGGTCCTCCACCCAGTCTAGGGGAGGAGGTGGAGGCCATCCAACAGAGGGAGTAGGCCATAGAGCATAATCAGGGGTTTGGGTATTTTCCCCTGGGTCCACATGGGAAACCGGGGTATCTATCCCTTCCATCTCTACCCTTACATCATCCCCCCTTCTGTCTGTTTGGGAAATCTGCTGCCTTATAGGGCGGGCGTGAACAGCAGATGGAGAGGGTAGTATGTTAGACACATGCTGAGGAGTATCTGCATTATTACCATTGTCATTCCAGATATTCCCATCCCAATCCTCAATTACATCAGGATCGTCACCATTCCTTATCATGGCATGATTACGATATGGATTGGGTTCTACTTCATGCCTTTCCTTATCTGCACAGAGCTGCTGCCGGAGTTTAATATTACGGCAAATCATTTGGACATGCTTATCTTCCCATTCTTTGGCTCTGTCCTGACTGGTGCGAACAATCTCGCTCATCATGGAACAGCATTGTCGCAGGACTTCTAGCTCCTCCTCTAATTGCTTTCTTTTGCACTGAGATTCTACTTCTCTTTGAATTAATTCTGCTTCACGCTGAACGGAGTGGCGTAATGCTGTGGCCAGCAGCCAAAAACCATTCGTTAGCGTTCCCTTTTTATCAGGAAATTTACTTTCTCGAAGGAGAGTGGCAACCCGCTCTCCCAGAGGTGCACTTGATGAGTCTAACTTCTCATCCCAACTAATGGGTGGTCCCAACAAAGACAGGGTATTGGCCAACATGCCAAACCCATCGTCTTTGGAAGTCCATCCAGGAATCAAGAACTGCTCAGGGCTCACCTGTTTCTTTCGGCGAAACATCTTGAGACCAATCCTGCTCGCAGCGCCAATTGTCTTGGGTAAACTTATACCTCTCATTTTGTTCATTTAGATTGGTCACAGTGTTTGAGCTACCGAAAGAAAATAGACACACACACCGAGAGCAGTTCAGTTTATACAAATGTTTATTACTAATTCAAAAGCTGATTTCACACTACAATATGCAAGCCCTTCCCAACTATACTTATCAACGCTTGGACTGGTCCCAACTGCCGAAGCGAGGCAACGACTGCACACTTGTAGTAGGTTGTCAGGGCGCTGGTAGCAGCTTCTCCACCTCCCCCGACCGGGACGTTGCTCGGACTCTGGCTGTTCTTCCTTCTTGACAAGGGGTGTTCCCACCCCTCGGAGAGTCTAAACTTCAGCAGCAGGACCACAGGCTTATATACCCCAAAAACAATTAATCATGCGCCTACTCCTTCTAATATTTGTCAGTCAAAATCAAAACTGAACATTACATTCTACAATTTAGAAGATTAATTATTCTGGAACCAGGATGTTATAACTTCCTGGTTTATCTCGTAGATACAAAGACTTATTAAAACTTCTCGAGCAAGACAGGTTGTGACCAATTCGTCAATTTCAGAGTGTTGCATTTGATAACTGCTTTCCCTGGGCCTCACAGTGGAATTCCATTTCAAAGTGTATCTTCAGATAAGTCCCCATGGCTGAGTTTAATTACATCTGCTAGTTCTGAAAGTAAGGTGACCTGCGTGTGGACCCAGTGTCGTCAGTTCCACATAAGCAAAAAGCATCTGGGTACATGGTTTTAATCCTCCATTACAACGTGCCCTGGGGAAATTATATCCTGGTGGAATGGGATTGTTTTGCATGATTCCATTCACTTGATGGGCCGAGTGGTCACTTCCCATGTTGTTGGCCATGTGAAATGCTACATGGAGCCAAACCTTTCACTCTGACCACCTTATACCAATATCATCAACTTCTTGATGTGCAGGTTAGATTAATTTTGGAAACTCTGATGGAAAAGTCTCTGTTATACAGGGTCTCGATCCAGAACACTAACAGTTCTGTCCTTCTCCTCCCCCCCCCCCCCCCCACTGGCCACAGTCACACACATACATACACACATCATGCTTGACCCTCTAACTTCCTCCAGCAATTTGCCTTTTGTTGTTGGAAATTCCGATTAAAATTCATAATACTAACCTGTTAAAACATTGATAGCCTCAACAATTTTTCTTGCTTTTAGGCTTAATAGAACTGTGTCTGTTTTCATGAGAGTTGCGTTCAAAAATGATTCGAAATGCTGGCAGTGTTCTGTCCGTCTATAAGTGGAATATTCAACTGTTAAATTTCCCTTTTTCTGGAACGGAACCTCCATCCATTCTGCACATCTGCAATTCAGATACCATCTGGTATTTTTCTGGAAGCAAAGTTTATGGACATTTTCTGTCCTTAATTGATGAATTGCTGCAGTGTCCTCTCTCATCATGTATAAGAGCAATGTTGCATTCAGATGTGTACACACACCCTTTTGTGAATCCTGAATAATAAGCTTTAAAAAAAACTAGCATGTTTAAAGACTTCAAAAATAGCAATGAATGGAGATTTTGAGACATAGCAGAGAATGATGTTGTTTTGCCAGTCAGAATGGTGAGCAACCAAAGGAACGGCATACACTAACCATTCAAAACTCCTATTCATGGAAAAAATGTTTATTTATTTATTTCTATATATGAATACTTGTTTGTTTGTATGTGTGTTATGTCTGGTTGTGTGTCTGCGAGCTTTGCATCGAGCACTGGAGAATCCTGTTTCGTTGGGTGAATTGGATCAGCAAGTTTTCTGATGACACAAAGATAGGAGGCATTGTGGACTGTGAGGAAGACTTTCAAAGCTTGGAGAGGGATTTGGATCAGCTGGGAAATTGGACAAGTAAATGGCTGATGGAATTTAATGCAGATAAGTGCAAGGTGTTGCACTTTGGAAGTGCGAATCATGGAAGGATGTACTTAATAAATGGTAGGCCATTGAGGAGTGCGGATGAACAAAGAGATCTGGGAATACCAATACATTGTTCGGTGAAGTGGCGTTGCATGTGGCCAGGGTTTTAAAGAATACTTTTGGCATCTTAGCCTTTATAAATCAAAGTATCAAGTATAGAAGTTGGAATGTTATGTTGAAGTTATTCAAGCCATTGGTGAGGCCACATTTAGAATATTGTGGGCAGTTCTGGTCGCCCAGCAGCAGGAAGGATATCAATAAGATTGAAAGAGTACAGAGAAGATTTACTAAGATGTTGCTGGACCTTCAGGAGTTGGGTAACTGAGAAAGGTTAAACAGGTTAGGACTATATTCCTTGGAACAAAGAAGAATGAGGGGAGACTTGACTGAGATTATGAGGGGTATAGACAGTGTAGATGTGAGTAGGATGTTTCCACTTAGATTGGGGGAGATAAATACGAGAGGTCATAACTTTAGGCTGAAAGGGGAACATTAGGGGAAAGTTTTTCACTCAGAGAGTGGTAGGAGTGTGCAATGAGCTGCCATCAGGTGTAGTGAATGCAGATTCAATCTTGAGTTTTATTGGATAACTACATGGTTAGGAGTGGTCTGGAGGGTGATGGAATGAGAGTAGGACAATGGGACTAGCTAGTTTTGATGGTTGGCTCAGACTGGAAGGGTCCAATGGCCTGTTTTTCTGTTCTGTAATGTTCTATGGTTCTAAGTAGATGAATGTAAAATTGACTTGTTGACTTGGCAAAATCATGGAAACTTAGGGCACAGTAAAAGAGACGACGTAGCCCTCACATTGTCACGAACTTCAGGTTAATCCCACTTTCCAGTTCTTAGTCCGGGGCACTGAAAGTTGTGGTTATTCTCTTTGTGATCTAGTTTTGTTTAAAGGGTCCATGACAAGTCAAGTTAAGTCACTTTATTTTGTCATTCATACCATAGCTACTAATGCAATACACAGTAAAGACGAGATAGCATTTCTCCAGGACCATGGAGTAGATTTACATAAATAGGAGTTAAATACTAAGACATAATACAATAAAAATCCATGATATACTAGTGCACGTATGTTCTAGGAATTGAGGAGCCTGATGGCTTGGGGGGGAAAACTATTGCACAATCTGAATGTGAGTATTATTTAAATGGAGACAAGCTAGGGAGTGGGGAAGTGCAAATGGATCTGGGTGTACAGGTTCAGAAAGCTGTGAAGAAGGCAAATGGAATGTTGGCTTTCATAAAGAGGGGATTGGAGTATAGGAACAGAGACGCCCTTCTGCAG
This sequence comes from Narcine bancroftii, assembly GCF_036971445.1. Lineage (NCBI taxonomy): Eukaryota > Metazoa > Chordata > Chondrichthyes > Torpediniformes > Narcinidae > Narcine > Narcine bancroftii. The sequence goes on from NC_091470.1 coordinate 349,447,686, forward strand.
TTATACAGGGCCCTGGTGAGACCCCACCTGGAGTATTGCGTCCAGTTCTGGTCTCCAAACTTGAGGAAGGACATACTAGCTATAGAGGGTGTGCAGCGCAGATTTACAAGGTTAAAATTGTGGGTCTTCCAGATGGCAGGGTTGTCATATGCAGCAAGGCTAGAAACACTGGACTTGTATCCATTGGAGTTTAGAAGGATGAGGGGGGACATGATTGAGGTATACAAAATCATCAGGGGGATAGACAAGGTGAAGTCTGATTACTTGTTCCCAATGATGGGGGAGACGAGGACTAGAGGGCATAGTTTAAGAATACAGGGTAGGCCCTTTAGGACAGAGATGAGAAAGCATTTTTTTACCCAGAGAAGTGTGAATCTGTGGAATGCTCTGCCACAGAGGGTGGTAGAGGCGGATTCGCTGACTATGTTCAAAAGAGAGTTAGATAAGACTCTTGTGGGTAACGGAGTTAAGGGTTATGGGGATAAGGCTGGAAAGGGGTACTGATGGTAATGATCAGCCATGATCTAAAATGGCGGTGCTGGCCCGACGGGCCAAATGGCCTACTCCAGCTCCTATTGTCTATTGTCTATTGTTTATTGTGAGGGCCCGAATGCTACGGTACCTCCTTCCAGATGGCAGAAGGGAGAAAAGTTTACAAGAGGGGTGTGAAAAGTCCTTCACAATGTTAATTGCCTTCTGCATGCATCGCGTGTTGTAGATGTCCATCAGGGTAGGAAGAGAGACCTTAATTATCTTCTCCATTGACTCCACTATCCTTGGCAGAGTCTTACAGACTGAAATGATACATTATCCAAACCAGGAGAAGATGGTGGTTGGGAGATGAACTTTCCTCAGCCTTCACAGGAAGTAGAAGCATTGCTGGGCTTTCTTGGCAGTGAAGCTAGTTTTGAGGACCAGGTGAAATCTTCCATCAAATGCACACCAAGGAACTTCATACTCTTGACAATACCAGCAGCTGAGCCGTCAATGGTTAGCAGAGAATGATCCCCCGGGCCCTCCTGAACTCGCCAACCATCTCTTTGGTTTTACTAATATTCAGATGTAGTTGTTGGCTCTGCACCAGTATGTTAGCAACTGCACCTCATCTCTGCACACTGACTCATCGTTCTTGCTGATAAGACCCACCACAGTTGTGTCGTCAGTGCACTTGATGATGTGGTTCGAGCTGGGTTTTGCTGCACAGACCTGAGTCAGCAGAGCGAATAGCAATGGACTAAACACTGTGGGGGCCCCCATGGTCAGTGCTATTTCCGATCTGGACTGCCTGAGGTCTCCCCATCAGGAATGATTGTGTTGAATGCTGAACTGGTCAATAAACAGCATTCGAACATGCGTGTACTTGTTTTCCAGATGGGTGAAGGCTAGGTGGAGGGTGGTGGTAATGGTATCATCCATAGAGTGGTTGGATCTATATGCGAACTGCAGGGGGTCCAGTGAGCGGGGCTGCAGGAGCTTGATGAGACTCTTGAAGCACCTCATGACATTAGATGTGAGAGCGACAGGGAAGTAGTCATTGAGGAAGGACACAGGCGACTTCTTTGGCACGGGGATGATGGTGGTGGCTTTGAAGCATGTTGGAACCACAGTGCTGCTCAGGGAGATGTTAAAGCTGTCAGTGAGAACATCTACCAGCTGAGCCGCAGATCCCCTGAGCACTCTACCTAGAATGTTATCCAGACCAGCAACTTTCTGTGGGTTGACCTTGCCTAACACTCTCCTCTCCTCAGCCACTGTAAGTCACAGCCCCTGATAATTTGGAGAGATGGTCTTCTTCACCGCCAAATCATATTTAGCCTCAAAATGTGCATAGAAGTTGTTCAGTGGGGGGTGTGGAAAGATGACATAGAGGGCAGACGTGTGATCCCAACCCTCCTCAGCCAGTTTTTTAAGCACCTGTCTTTAAAGTTTATCTAAATGAATAAAAGTTGTATCTTTATTTTTGCTATCATTAGTGGGTCAAAATGGCGACTAATGTTAAAAAAATGAAAGCTCAATTGCAGAAGAAATTACCTTTTAAAAGTGTTGAATAATTGAGGCCTACCTGTGCAGCTGAAGCCACGGAATTGTCGTTTGGAACCTTCAAGGCACAGAGAACTCCTGCCAGGCTGAGTATTACACTGGTGCCAACCTTGTCTCCACAAGATGGCGCCGGCATGTTGATGAGCTCGGCTGGAGTTGATTCACGCGTTCGCAATGTCGGATGCGTGGGCAACCTGGCTGAGAGAAGAGCTCTTGAGCCTGGGCTGCCATCGGGTGAGCCGGGAACGCGCAGAATGGCGTTGGAAGCTGCCTCTGCGCGGTCCCTGGCCTTGCCGGGCATGTGTGGTGCATCAAGGGTCCATGAATTACTGGACCGCATGTGGGCTGTGGGGGTGTGCAGACCCGCAGCCGCACCGGGAAGGGCCCGACAATGTTGGAAGAAGAGGAAGACTTACCTTTAACAAGCAGTTCACAGGAACAATTGTAGGTGGAGTCTAGAGAAAGTAGGCCTCAAGATGTGGAACTGGAAACTGGAATGGAGTCTGTTTGTACACTTTTGGAAGGGATTGCTTATCATATGGACAATATGTCTAAACAAATGACTCAAGGATTTTTGGATGTGACAACTAAAATATCTAATATGTCTGAAGATATATCTACACTTAAGAGGGATGTCAGTAAATATATTAAATCCGTGGATACAGTGCAAGAAAAATTTTTAAAAATTGAAACTGCTATTTCTGAATGTAAAATTCAAGTTGTACGTAATAAAGAAAAAATAGAGGAAGTGGAAGATTCATTTGTGGATTGGGGAATCCAGAAGAAAGACTTACTGAAAAAAATTGATTCATTGGAAAATCAATGTTGGAGAAACTATGTGAAAATTGTGGGTCTTCCAGAAGACATTGAAGGGTCTGATCCAACAAAATTTTTCAAGAGTTGGATTCCCAAGGTGTTGGGCAAAGAGTTTTTTTCGGGAGGTTTAGTATTGGAGAGGACACATAGAGCATTATGAAAGAAACCGTTACCGGGACAACCACTACGAGTGGTCTTAGTTTGGTGCCTGAACTATCAAGACAGAGAAGTTATATTACAGTTGGTGGTACAGAAGGCACAACAAAGTCAATCTGCAATGATGATCCAAAATAACAGAGTATTATTTTACGCAGATTTGAGTCAAGAAATTATTAGGCGACGATGGGAGTTTAATTCAGCTAAAGAAGTACTGTGGCGGAAGGGTTATAAATTTGCTTTTTGATACCTGCAGTGTTAAAAGTCTTTTATGGCAACTTTCAATCACAACTTTTTGAGAATGACCACGATGCATTAATTTTTGTGAATTCATTACCGGATTTACGTGGACATGGAAGAGTTTTGCCACCATTGCCTAAAAAGAGGGTAAGTGGAAATGGGCAGAATGGGAAAAATGGAAAGAAAGAGGTTTTAACACAAAGTCTTATTGACATTGAAGATCTGGAACAATCAGTGGGAATTGAGTCATTGGGTTGAATATATTTACAGTATTGAATTGTATTGATGTGAATGATGTATTTCTGGCTGGGGGGGCTGGATAGCACTGAAATCTTTGATAGTCATCTGCTACTAGTGGGGTTTACCACACCCAGTTTTTTTTAGGGCGTTTACTACCTTTGGGTAGTGCTTTTTTTGGGGGGGGAAGAATCAAAATTTTTTCTATATATATTTTCTTTAAAAAATATTTAGGGTAGGGAGAGTGGTTTTAACTTACTAGAAGGGAAGCGATATTTTGTCGTAAGTGATTATATTGTTAGTTTATAAGGATGTCTAATTTGAAATTTGCAACTTTTAATGTTCAGGGGTTAAATAATTTGATTAAGCGAAAGCAAGTTTTGGCTTATATCAAGAAAATGAAAATTGATATCACTTTTTTTACAAGAAATACATTTGACTGAAAAAGAACATTTGAAATTGAAGAGAGATTGGGTTGAGCATGTGTTTTTTTTTCATTTAATTTTAAGGCAAGGGGTGTAGCAATTCTAATTCAAAATAATTTGTCTTTTGAGTTGCAAACTATGGAAGGGAATGCTGGAAGGGTTTTAAAGGTGAATTGTAAAATGTTTACTGAATTTTGGACTTTGTTTAGTGTTTATGCACCTAACATGGATGATGAGTGTTTTACTTCGGATGCTTTTTTGTTATTAAATCAAGCTAATGAAAATATTTTGGTTGGGGGAGATTTTAATTGTGTCTTGGATCCTTTGTTGGATAGATCACCCAAAAAGTATTAAGAAATAAAAGATGGCAATAGAAATTGGGGCCTTGATGAAGGATTTAAATTTGGTGGATATTTGGAGAAGGGTTAATCCTACAGAGAAGGATTTTTCTTTTTATTCGTCTCGACATGATTAATTTTCCACAATAGATTCTTTTTAGTATCGGCACATTTACAAGGAAGGGTATTATAGGCAGAATATAAAAGCAGGGTTATATCAGATCATTCTTATTATTTTTTCTTATGTAAGTTCAGGAGTGGTACGTTCATCTTATGGATGGAGATTTAACACAATGTTGTTGAAAAAAACCAGAGTTTGTTATTTTTGTTAAAGAACAGATTACTTTTTTTTTGTCTGCAAATGTTAATTCAGTAAAAATTCATTTTGTGTTATGGGATGCATTAAAAGCTTATTTAAGAGGGCAGATTATTAGTTATACCACTAAAGTTAAGAAGCAATATATAGCAGAAAGCTTTGAATTAGAAAAGCAAATTGAGGAATTGGAGAAGGAATTTAAGAAGGAAGTGACAGAAGATCAGTATAAGTGGCTTTGACTAAATTGAAATTGCGTTATAATACGTTGGAGACTTATCAATTTGAATGTTTAATTAATCGATCTAAGCAGTGATAATATGAGATGGGTGAGAGGGCACATAAAGTACTTGCATGGCAGTTAAAGAAGGAACAGGTTTCACAGATTATTAATGTTGTAAGAAAGAATTCAACAGTTATCTATAAATCTCAGGAAATTAATGAACAGTTTTATACATTTTATAAAACAATATAAACTTCTGAGGGGAAACAGGTTAGTGGTTCTATTGATTCTTATTTATTATTTATCTAAGTTAACGTTATCAGCATTAGAAGAGGAGGATGTTATGGATTTGGAAGCTCCATTTACAGAATTAGAGATTAAGGTGACTATGCTGGAAATGCCCAATGGGAAGTCACCAGGTGATGATGGGTTTTCAGTGGAATTTTATAAAACTTTTTATGAAGATTTATCTTCGGTGTTCGGGGAGGTATTACAACAAGTGACTGAACAGTATGTGTTAGCAGAATCTTGCTCTAGTGCTTTAATTACTGTAATCCCAAAAAAAGATAGAGACCCGTTGAAAGTGTCTTCATATAGACCTATTTCTTTATTGAATCTTGATAAGTATTTGATATTTAAATTGATACATGTTGATCAAACAGGTTTTATTAAAAATAGAAATGCTTCAGGTAATATTCTTCGATTGATTAATTTTGTCAATGCAGATCAACAGCAGCCCAGCCCAAGGTTGTGCTTGATGCAGAAAAAGCCATTGATAGGGTCGAATGTGATTTTATATTTAAAGTATTGGAGAAGTTTAAATTTGGCCCTTTTTTATTGGTTGGGTTAAAGCTTTCTATATGAACCCGACTGCTAGGGTGGTGACAAATGGTCAAGTTTCATCATCGTTTAAATTGACGCGTTCAACTCGGCAATGTTGTCCATTGTCACCAGCTCTGTTTGCATTGACTATTGAACCGTTAGCTCAAACAATAAGGCAGAATGAACAGATAAGAGGGATGAGAGTTATTGATGAAGAGTATAAGATTAATTTATTTGCAGATGATGTTTTGATATATTTAACAAACCCAGAACAATCTTTGCCACATTTACATGAATGTTTATTACAATATAGAACATTATCTGGATATAAAGTTAACTGGGATAAGAGTGAAATTTTACTGGTAGGAGAAGGAGATTATTCAGAGTATAAAAATATTATAAAACTGAAATGGTCTGATAAAATTAAATATTTAGGAATAATTGTAAATACTGAGTATCAATCTTTATACAAGTTAAATGATGTTCCATTATTAAAAAAAGATTAAAGCAGATTTAATTAAGTGGAAAGATCTTCTGTTAACTTTAATTAGTTGAGTTAATTGTATTAAGATGAATATTTTTCCTCGTATTCAAAATTTATTTCAATCAATACCGTGTTCTCTTTCAAAGAGTTTCTTTCAGGATTTAAATAAAGTTATGAGAGAATTTTTATGGAAAGGTAAACTACCACGGGTAGCATTAAATAAACTTACTTGGAAATATGCGTTAGGTGGGCTACAATTACCTAATTTTTCAAATTATTATGAAGCAGCCCAGTTGAAATTTATTAGTAGATTGATGGATTTGGACCATCCCCCGTGTTGGGTTAAAGTTGAGATGGCCTGTATTTCTGAAGTCGAGGTGTATCAATTTATATTTCGATGGAATGTAAATTTGTTGGGGGAAATATAATATGCCAATATTAAAACATCTATTGAAATTATGGATTAAAAATATAAGATTTTAGGATCCAAAGGTAAATTTTCAATTTTAACTCCATTATATAATGATCAGCTTATTTCTTTTTCAATGTTTAATAGTCATTTAAAGAGTTGGGATTCTAATGGTATAAAAACATTACAGGATTGTTTTGTAGGAGGACAGTTTCTTTCTTTTAATCAATTGAAGGAGCATTTTGATATTGCTGAAAATTCTTTATTTGTTTAATATCAACTTCGATCTTTGGTGAAAAATATGTATGGTAGAGAGATGATTTTATCTGTATTGACGGAATTCGAATCTTTGATTTCTTCTATACCAAAAAAGGGGTTATATTTCTGTTATGTTCCAAGTATTACAAGACAATTACAAGATTTAGCTTTTGTTTTTCCTGAAGACTATTGGGCAGATATGTGTCGTGATAGTCTAACTAAATTGACGAATGTGCGGTATGGAATGGTTAATTATAATTTTCCACATCAGTTGTATTTAACTCCAGAGAAATTGAAAAAATATGGTTTTAGAAATTCAGATTCTTGTTTTAGGTGTATTTACTGGAACTTCCTTACATGCTGTTTGGTCTTGTGTGCATGTACAACCATTCTGGGATGAAATTAAGTTAATTTTTGAAAAATTATATAATTTTAAGTTACCATTAGATCCATCTATTTTTTTAATGGGTTATATGATTCCTTTAAGGGGATTAGGATTGGATAAATTTCAAATTGCATTTATATATTTAGCATTGTCTGTAGCTCGAAGATATGTAGCAAATACATGGAAAGATAATATCTTGATTAATATAATGCGATGGCATAATGAATTGAAAGCTTGCATTGTTATGGAAAATTACGTATAATCTACATGACAATTATTATTTTTTTGTTAATAAGTGGTTACCATATTTGGAATATATGCATTTACATATATTTTGATTTATTATATGTTTTTAGTTTCTGTTTATATATTTTTATCACTCCTTAAGAGAGCTGGCTGATGGGGTGGGAGGGGAGGGGGCGGGGACTTTATTTATTTATTTTTTTAATTTATTTTTTTTAAATATATATTCACATAAAATTTTCTTTATGGAATGTATTTTGTATTACTATTAATTATTCTTCAAATAAATAGTTTTTTAAAAAAAAGTTGTTCTGTGCATCTGCGAGGGAGGCATCACCAGCACAGACAGATGGTGCAGTCTTGTGGTTGGTGATCTCTTGAAACCCCTTCCACATGCATCATGGGTCCTTGCTGTCCTGAAAGTGACTATGAATTCGCTGGACATGTGCACACTTTGCCTCCCTTATGACCTTAGACAGCTTGGCTCTTACAATTGCTAGGGCTACCTTGTTGCCCGCTCTGTAGGTAGTCTCGGGTCCTCAGCAGCACATCCACCTCTGCAGTCACCCATGGCTTCTGATTAAAGCGAGTAATGATGGTCTTGGGCACAGTGATGTCGTCAGTACACTTACTAATGTAGCTAGTCACTGATGCCTTACACTTCTCCAGATTGACGTAGTTGCCATCAATTGCTGCTTCCTTGAACATGTGCCAGTCAGTACACTCAAAGCAGTCCCGTAGTGCATATTTGGCTCCTGTTGGCCATGTTTTAACCTGCTTCAAGACTGGTCTGGAGCATCTGATGAGCGGTCTGTTTGCTAGGGTTAGTATCATAGAAATATGGCCTGAGTATCCAAGGTGCGGGCGGGGCTCTGCCCAATATGCATCAAAAATGTTCATAAATATGAGGTCCAACGCATTCACCCCTCTCGTAGCCAAGTTCAAAAACTGATGGAATTTAGGTAGCCCTGATTTGAAGTTCACCTGGTTTATTATCCCCAGTGACGATAAACAGTCCATCAGGGTGTGCGGTCTACAGTTCACTTTTAGCCACATACAATTCCCAGATCGCCTCCTTTGCGTTAGCATTGCAGGGGATGTACAATCCAACTGTGAGGACTGTGGTGAATTCCTGCGGTAGATAAAATGATCTATATCTGACAGTCACAAATTCCACCAGAGCTCCACAGTGACAGTGTTGATATAAACACGCAAGCCACCACTTGACTCTCTCAAGTAGAGAGTTCCTGACGCTGACTGCTTGTTGAGTTAAAAAGAATTTCCTCAAGTCCTCGCTAATTGTTGTACTTCAATGTTATGCCCTTTGGTTATTATCTTCAGCAAAGGGAAGTTGTTCATCCTGTCTAGATGTCATAATGTTGTACACTTCAATCAAATCTCCCCTGATTGTCTTTCATAGCCCTGCCATTTTTCCTCACTCCTTGTTTCCAGCCCTGACAACCTTATAAATCTCCACGCTAGTGCTTGATGTTCTGTCATGTAGAGACCACACTGCACAGAAGTATGAGGTAATTTAGCAAGACAAGGGGATATTATTGTGAAGAGCAGGCTGTTGAGTGGTGTGGAGGAACAGAGTCCTTGAATGTGTGTTGCAAATCTTTAGAGTTAAGTGACATGACAGGCCACTCTGATGGCTAAAGGCTGCTTTCCTTTGTTAGTCAAGGCATGGTATATAAAGGTAGGAAACTTAGGATGGAATTATATACAACAGCAATGTCTTGTCCACAACTTAAATTACTAGATATGGTCACAGGCTTCAAATCAACAAACAACCTTCCACCATCATCCTCAGCCTCCTCTATTCAATATACCAATTTACTTGGATCCCCTGGGCTTATAGACCTGAACTTCCTCACTTTTTAAACTGGATTTAGTTGGAGTGATTTTTTCCCCCCAAGATTAAGCCTCCTTCTGTGATCTTTATTTTCTTGTACATTGACTATGCGGGGTGCTGGAGACTGGCATATGAGAACCAGGTAACAGATCCAGGATTGAGAGGATA